>NC_062189.1:16696607-16709107 GCF_912470025.1 Vespa velutina
CTAGAGAGAGAGAGAGAGAGAGAGAGAGAGAGAGAGATAGGGAGACAAAATCAATCATTATAGGATGCACAAATAAGCGATAACGAAGTTGTTTATTTCAATATGCATATTGGGTCTTTTTTTTTTTAAAAATCAAGTTCTGTTAAGTGAAACTTTTTTCTTCTTTTCTTTCTTTCTTTCTTTTTTTTCAATGCTTTTTCATTCCTCTTTTTCTCTCTCACCGATTCTATAAGTAAAAAATTAATTAAGCTAATCCAACTGATCTTAGATTTATTTACTATCATTTCTTGAAGCTATGGAAAGTCGAGATTAGCTTTAATCTGTCTTTCGGTTTTTTTTTTTTTTTTTTTTTTTTTTTTAAATGAAACAATACAGGTATATTACACGAAAATATATGAAATATAGTACAAGCTATATATTTAATATATCCAGTATAGTTTATGCGCAAATTAAAATTTTTGTTGTTCTATTTATCTATTTATCTTTCTCCCTCTCTCTCTCTCTCTCTCTCTCTCTCTCTCTTCCTCTTTCTTTTTCTTATCGATTCTAAAAAAATAAAAGATTAATTAAATTAATTCGATTGATCTTCAGTTTTCAATGTTACTATTTCACGAGGTGATAAAAATTGAACTAACACGAGATCATCCTTTTTTTTTTTAAATATGATATATATATATAATGTATCAATTATTATATAATATTACGAACAATATTAATTCATTTATCGATATAAATCGGTCGATAATATTTCAAAAGATTAAATGAAAAAAACAAACACATTCCGATATACGGTAAATGAAAATTGACATGGGTGTCACTGCGTTGACAGTAAGCAGAAGACGATCCCGAAAAGATGCGGCACTTTTTGGGTGTCGGTTTAAAGAAAAAGAAAAAGAAAAAAAAAAAAAGAGAGAAAAAAAAATAGAGAAAGAAAAAGAAAGAAAGAAAGAAAGAAAGAGAAAGACAAATAGATAGATAGAAAAAGACGTTGAACATCGCGGGTTTATGGCTCATGGTCATCAAGTACGAGAGCCATTTGGTGTCAGGCACTCTCCCTTCGTTTCTCTTTCTCTCTCTCTCTCTTTTTCTCTTTCTTTCTCTCCCTATCTTTCGAAAAGAAATCCAGAAGGCCCCCGCGAAGGGACTACGAAGGTCATCAGAAGGGCTCGGCCAACCCAACGTGAAACGAGGATTGTAAAACGAAGCTCTTAGAGAGCAGAAAGTTTTCTTCCGTGTGTCCTCTGACGTCGGTCTACGGCGCCAGGCTTCCTTTCGTTTTACGACACGTAGATCGATCTGCGCCCTCGTCCATCGTAGCCCGTCATTAGTTCCCATTTAACGATGAGGATTAACCCCTAGTTAAGATCTTCTCTCATATCTACGATATCTTTTACTTTCACAATTTTTTTTTGCTTTTCTTTTTTTTGCTTTTTTTTTTCTTTTTTTTTTTTTTTTTTTTTTTTTTAATATTTAGTTATTTGTTAAATCATATTCTATTTATGAATTTTGCGAAAAAATAAATGTCCTTGATAATAAAGAATTTTCTTTAATGTTTTAATTGAAAATTATTATTACCATAACGATGAAGTCCTTTAAATTTATCATAATAAATTAATCATAGAATATCATTTCAATAATATATTATCATAAAGAATTATTCATTAAACGATATTATATTTATAGATTTTGCGAAAAAAAATAAATTTCCTTGATAATAAAGAATTTTCTTTAATATTTTTTAATTGAAAATTTTTTATACGAATTACATAACGATGCTCTCGTTTAAATCATCATTTAAATCATCGGATATGCATTCGATATGCATTCGAAAAAAGATAAATGAAAATTTTCGAATTTTAAGGAATCGCAAATATTTACTTAAAGGAATACTTTCGAACCCATGCCCTTTAATATTTTCTTATCCTATTGTTATGTTATTGTCATAGATATGTCATAGATACTTTATTTTATTATGTTGCATTTTACGATTATTGGCTAAATCACTATTGGGATATTGATAGCTTTGTCAGAAGAACACAAAAAAAAAAAAAAAGAAAAGAAAGAAAGAAAAAAGAAAGAAAATCGTATAATTTTAGAGCACTTAAAATGTATATCGTAAACAGCAATAAAACTTATTAAATAATTTCTTATCATATTATTACGTTATAGATCAATTAAGATATTATCGATGCATTATAGATACTTTATTGTATTATATAATTAGTTTATATATATATATATATATATATATATTTATTAACATATAATTAACATATATTATCAATGTCTTTTATTAATTCATATAACAAAAAATAATGAACAAGAGCAATGTGTGAAAAATAATTATTGTAAAATCGATGATTTTTGAATGATCGATAAAAAAAAAAAGAAAGAAAAAAAAAAAAAAGAACAATACCAATGTAACCATTAAAATCACTTTATATATAAATACATACATAAATAGATATTATCTACCAATTATCTATCAATAGGAAATTCGTCACTTCAAACAATTCGATTATCATTCCGAAAGATAAAAGTATATACATCTTTTTTTTTTTTTTTGTTTTTTTCTTTTTTCTTCCTCTTCCTCTTCCTCTTCATTTTTATTCGGAACTTCCACCAATAACGTTATCGTCGATATATCGAAATAATAATCGAAGATTTCGTTGAATTATATCAAATATATTAAACGGCATGCCTAATCGTACATATATAACGTCCGCGTACTCATATAATTACAGATACATATACATATACATACATACATATATATATATATATATATATATATATATATATGTATATATATATAAAATGTTATCTACGTTCGGTGACATTCTTCGGTGAGATAGTTATAGATGTATCGAAAAATCAATGCGCGTCCCGATAGATCAAAGGCTTACCGCGCCGACGAAAAATGTCGACGGTATCGGACTAACATCCCGATAATGCGGCGAAGCTTATCGAATCGACGAACTGATTAGTTTCGCCGAGAACCGTGATAATGATCTGAATGTTGAGTTTTAAACGATATGCTCTCTTGTACTCCATTAATTCTCATGGCTTTCAATGTTTTTCCTTTTTTGCTTTTCCTTTTCCTTTTTTTCCTTTCTCTTTCCCTTTTTCAATGTTCCTTTCAAAATCTTTTTCTCTCTCTCTCTCTCTCTCTCTCTCTCTCTCTCTCTTTCTCTTTCTCTTTCTCATTATCTATCTCTCTTTATGGTGTCGTTTATTGTAACATATCAATTTTATTTTAATTATTTACAAAATTAAATCAAGAAAAGTTATATATATATATATGTTGTATATTATATCTATAATGAATTATTGTTCTTATTTGATAGGTAATAAAAATAAATAAATAAATAATATAAAAAATATCACGTACAAATAGAGAGATTTATCGTATTATTTATATCATTTATATTATACATATATATTATTTATCGATCATTCACGATTATTCCCATTATTTATCTATTGTTTTTTTATACTTGCAATAATAATATCAATAGCAATTGCAATTGTTTAACAGTTAAACGACAATCGAGAATGTTTCCTAAGTTATGTATATATATATATATATATATATAAAAAAAAAAGAAAAGGATAGAAAAAAGTTTCTTCCGTTTTTTTCGTTCTTCTAAATCTGTGTTCAACAATTTTAGGTTTTTTCTTCACCTCCCCACCCCCCACGCAAATTTAATTCACTCGACCATTGATGTCATTGTGTTATAACACATGGACGTGGACATACATACACATCCATGTATTATTCTCGACCTGAATAGCGGCAATTACTCAAAATGTTTCATTCTACTTGTTGCGATCAATTTGCCCGAACGAGGCAAACTGCCAAGACACTCTTTGCACTTTCCATGTTCTAATAAATCATTTGGAAATTTGGTACCGTCACCATCGTTATCTCTTTGCGGTACTCACTTTTACACCTCCCTTCCTACTCTTACTACTCATCCTATATTTCTCTCTCTCTCTCTCTCTCTCTCTCTCTCTCTCTCTCTTTCTCACTCGTTGTATCTCCACTCGCAAAAGATTTATCGTGGCACACGTTTCGCCGATTTTTCTACCTTATTAACGAACTTCTTTATGACGTTTCAAATAAAAGAAAAAAGAGAGAGAGAGAAAAAAAAGAGAAACAAAAAGAAAAAATAAATAAATAAATAAAATAAAATAAAATAAAATAAAATAAAATAAAATGAAAAAGGAAAAGATTTTACATAATTTCGCCTTTCTTTTTTCTTTTCTGTTTTTTTTCTTTTTTTTTCTTTTTCTTTTTTTTTTTTTTATCAGAAAAAATTGTCTCCGAAAGTTACCAACAATATTCGTTGATAAAATAAAATGAAAATTTTCTATATCCCTTAAGGCAAGAATTCAAACATTATTCTATAGGTATATCTTTTAATCGATTACTTTTAGAAGACAAATTTTACTTTCAAAAATCTTGAAATTATATTTTTCTTTTTTACTCGTTATGACGAAAGAAAAAGAAAAGAAAAAAGGAAAAGAAAAGAGAAACGAGAGAAAGGGAAAAGAATAAAATAAAATAAAATAAAATAAATAAATAAAAATAAATAAAAAGAAAAGAAATCCCAATGAAGAAATACGAAGAAAAAAAAAGAAAAAAGAAAAAAGAAAAAAGAAAAAAGAAATACAAATAAAATGTCAAAATGACATGGTCGTCGAGGCGAAGAGTTTCGACAGTCGAAACTATCGACTTTTCGAAAGTCCTCGATATTTAGGTGACGAATAGATAGGGGAAAAGAAAAGTACTAGGCAAAATTCTCGAAGTATAGAGGGGAAGGTTGAGGGGGGCGGGGGTGGCAGACGGAGTGAGTATATAGCGGAACGGAAGGGGGAAGGGAAGCGGAGGTGAAGGGTGAGAGACAGAGACATATAGAGAGAGAGAGAGAGAGAGAGAGAGAGAGAGAGAGAAAGAGAGAAGACACTGATAGATGTCTACGTACGTCGATAGAAAAGGCCCCAGGCCTAATTCAATTGCAGGCCGCCGCTCCGCAAACACTCATGATAATTCAATCAAGCTCACCCCACGACGTTTTAACCGACCTTACCCCTCCACGCGAATCACCATCGGCACTACCACTACCACTACCACTAACATCATCGATGTCGTCGTCGTCGTCGTCGTCGTCATCGTTGTCGTCGTTGTCCGTCGTTGTCGTCGTCTACTACCATCCCTACTTTCGTAAAATCATCCCTTCTCAAAGGCTTTACTGCTTGAGGGTGGAAACGGCTCATAATCCCCGTACGAGTAACATCTGCACTCTAATCGGCTGATGATTTCCACCCAAAATCGGCCTCTCTATCTATGTATGTATGTATGTATGTATGTATGTATGTATGTATGTATGTATGTACGTGCGTATGTTTTATATATGTGCGTATATAGATGTGTATGTGCGTGTATGCATGTGCTTCTTCTCTTTTTTTTTTCTTTCATCTTCTTCTTCTTCCTTTTTCTTGTTTTTTTTTTTTTTTTCCTTTTTCATTAACGTGTCATTAATGCGGATTTATTTTATATATTAAAAAGATATAGGTATCTATATTTAATTAGACATTTACAGGGCAATGAAATTGTACTTATGGAAATTTTATGTCGAATTTATTTACTTGTCTGTGTGTATGTATGTCTTTGTGTGTATGTGAGAGAATGGTACTGTCTTTCTCTCTCTCTCTCTCTCTCTCTCTCTCTCTTTCTCTCTCTCTGTCTATATAGATATATAACTATATATTATTTTTAAAGTGTAATTAATGAATGAGAGTGACTACTTCAAAATCTACGGATTTATTTGATTTATTAACAGAAATACCTGGTTACAAATTTTTTTGATGTAATTTTTATAGAAGTAATTTTATCTTGAATATGTGTGTTCTCACGCGCGCACGCGCTTATTCATGTCGGATATGCGTGTCTCTTTTTTCTCTATCTCTCTCTCTTCCTCTCTCTCTCTCTATATATATACGTATATATATATATATATATATATATATATTTTAAATGTAATTAAAATACGAGTGATTATTTCAAAATCTACAGATATTTGTTTTATTAACAGATATATCTACCTCTTAAAAATGTTAAAATAATTTTAATAGAAGAAATTTTTACATACATCGAATGTGCGTATGTACCCGCCCACACATATGCTTGTATTCTTTTCTTCTCTGTAATTTTTTTTCCCCTTCTATCTCTTCAAATTTAACTAAAATACGTGTAATTATTTCGAAATTCACGGATTTTCTACTTTACTATTATTATTATCATTATCGTCATCATCATCATCGTCATCATCATCGTCATTATTATTATTATTATTATTATTATTATTATTATTATTAATATTAACTAATGTATTCAAGATTAAAGATTCTTTTTATATGAAAATCATTAAACGAGAGAAAATCTTTGAGAATGTTTGTTAGGAGAAACAAAAAATATTAGAAGAGGATAAAAAAAAAAAAAAAAAAAAGAAAAAAGAAAAGAAGAAAAAGAAAAGAGAAAGAAAGAAGGAAAAAAAAGAAAAAAAGAAAAAGCAAAACCAAAAATTAGTTTCTTATTTCGGACGAACCATAAAGACGAAATGGATCTTAGAATCTTATGCGTTTAGAACGGGATACCCTTATGCCGTCGGCTTACTTTTCGCGATTAAACTTATCTCTTGGAGCAGAAGTTATAATTGGGTTCCCTTGCGTGTCGAGCACTCGAGAGAGTAGGTATATCTAAGCGCTCGGATGCTGCTACGATATATATATGTATGTATATACATATACTTAAGCCTATATATATATATATATATATATATATATATATATATATATATGTATGTATGTATATACATATATACCATTTCTATTTCCTTGAATACAGTATGTCATCTTCTTCTTGTAGTTCATTAAAATCATATCTTAATAAATAAATTTTATCATATTTCTATTTTTAAATCATCGATCAATAAAATAATCCTAACTTTAAATATTCTATTCTTCTATACGAATTCGAGATAATTTAAATCTTGGGGAAAAAAATTTGTAACATAGAAAAGAAAAAAAAAAGAAAAAAAAAAGAAAATAAAAAAGAGAGAGAGAGAGAAAAGAAAAAATATAATAATTGCGATTCATCGAAGAACAAAAATGAAGAATAAAAATGAAGAATAAAAATTGAAGAATGAGAGAAAAAAACATGATTCTATGGGAATGAGTAGTATCATTCGAAACGTCTCTCTCTCTCTCTCTCTCTCTCTCTCTCTCTCTTTCTTTCGCTCTTTTTCTTTTTTTGTTTGTCTGTCTCTCACGTAATCGAAATTCGATCTATTAATTTACGATGTGGTCTTTGTTGCTACGAAGGACAAGCTCGCTTGTCACGGCACAACAGACAAAGATATCGATGTGGATGAAAACGAGATGCAGAGAGAAAAAAAAAAGTGCCAAAAACCGAGAAAGAGAGAGAGAGAGAGAGAGAGAGAGAGAGAGAGAAAATTTTGAGTTATAATAAAAGACAGGCGTTATGATGTACATGTGTATGTGTATGCATATATGTGTGTGTGTGTGTGTGTGTGTGTATGTAATGAAAAAGAAAATGAAGGGGAAAAATAAAAATAAAAATAAAAATAAAAATATAAAATTATAAAAACAAAAATAAAAACGAAGGATAAAGAATAAAGTATAAGAAGAAACAAACGGAAAAAAGTTAATAGTAAATGACGAAGTAGATGAAGAAGAAGGGAGGGAGGGAGGGAGGGAGGGGGAGAAAGATAGAAGGAGAAAAAGAAGAAGAAAAAAGAAGAAGAAGAAGAAGTAGAAGAAGAAGAAGAAGAAGAAGAAGATATTTAAATGTTTAAGTCGACGTCAGTGAGAGTTATATGCGTCGGTGAACAGCGGACAGAGGAATCCCACCATTAATGTCGTGGTAGTTTTCGATGCACGGAATGCTGATACCGCGTAACTCTCTTTCAGGGTCTAATCATGCAAATGTATGAGCCGTTAATTAAAACCGACGCAACGCGCACATTTTGCTCCGGCGCGTTGCTGACCGAAGTAGGATCGGTAGAAACTACAAAAATAAAGAGAGAGAGAGAGAGAGAGAGAGAGAGAGAGAGAGATACGAATGACAGAAAAAAGAGTGCACGAGAGTAAAAAAAGAAAAAAAAGAATAAAAGAAAGAAGGAAAATAAAAAAAAAAAAAAAAAAAAAAAAAAAAAAAAAAGAAAAAAAGAAGAGAGAGAGAAATAAAAAGGAAATGAGAATAAAAAAGAAAATAAAAAGTAAAAAGAAATTTAATTCTTTCCTACACTCCTACTACGGTCGTCGTTTGCTACCGTCGACGATTTAAAGCGGCATGACTGGTTATTCCTTTTTTCAGAGGGGAAAAAAAACGCTCGAGAGAATCACGAAATTCGTCGACGTTGAATTTCAACTTAATATGTATTTACATATATGTATGTGTGTGTACGTGCGTGCGAATGCGCTTGTATGTGTGTGCGTGTATATATATATATATATATCTTTTTCTCTCTCTTTTGATTCGATGATGTCTGTCCTTGCAGCGAACGAAATATAGGGAAATAAAGAAAAGAAATTGTTTGGACGAAATCCAATCGTTTAAATCGATCGATCGAATGGTCGATTTCGTATGTTCGTTTACTTAAAAAAAAAAAGAAAGAAAAAAAAAAAAAAGGCATGTAAAAGTAAAGTAGACGCGTAACCATTTACTTATTTCAAATTGGTATTTCCACCTTGTTGATAAATTTTTTTTTTTTCTTTTTTGTTTGTTTTTTTTTTTTTTTTTTTTTTTTTTTTTTGATACTTTTATCAAATTAAAAAAAGAAAAAAAGAAAAAAGAGAAGAGAAAAGAAAAGAAAAAATAATGAAAAATAAAATAAAATAAAACAAAATGAAGTAAAAAAAAAGAGAGAGAGAGAGAGAGAGAGAGAGAGAGAGAGAGAGAGAGAGAGAGAATATTAGAAAGAAAAGAATAAATTGATATACATATAATAATTCGTAGGTGTAGGTGGTACCTCGTCGACGAATGTACCAATGGTTTTTGGATTACTCTGGATTATATAATATCTACCTACGTATATTTGAATAGGATTCTTTTTTTCTTTTTTTTTTTTTTTTTTTTTAAAGAGTCCAAAATCTCGTCATTTAGTCGGGAATTTGCGAATGGAAATAATTCGTAATTGCACGATTCTTTTCTACATGTCGTTATTCGTTCTTTAATTAGAATTATAAACGATTTAAATTTATCAAAATTTCTCTCTCTCTTTCTCTCTCACTTTATTTCTTTCTCGATCTTCTTTGCCAACGAATTTGCATAAAGTGATTCTAAGATCTTGAATTTATTTTCGAAATAATGAATAGACATAGTTGTATATATATATATATATATATATATATATATATATATATATATACATAATTACGTACTATATGCTCTCTGTCACGAATATCTAAGCAAAAGCTTAGAATCGTCTAAGATATCGTTTAAAAACAAATGAAGCGTCTTCGAGGAATTCGCTAAACGAAATGGAAACGCCATAAAACATATTTGACGCATGAAATTCTTCTCGAAATAGTTCGATCATTTTTTTCCTTTTATCCAACGATTAAGACGTTTTATGGAAACGATCAAAAAAATATTTCAAATTCTAATGATCGAATTTTTTCAACGCGTTGATCTCAAAACTTCCTCTATCTATCTCTCTTTTCTCTCTCTCTCTCTCTCTCTTTCACGATTTATCTACCTATCATTTTAACGTTTCAATATTGTATGACACGTGAAAAATAAATATTCACACTTTGATAATCGTTTGAAAACACGCATTCACGCGTTATCCCAAATTTAAAAAAAAAAGAAAAAAAGAAAAAATAGGAAAAAAAAAAAAGAAAAAAAAAAAAAAACTGATAGAGTACCTAAAAGTCGATGACTTTAACGAGCTATCTATGTAGTTATATTTATTGCACGTTACAACGATCAACGTACCCGATCTACTTGATCTATATCGAATGAGTTTATGAAAGTTTAAAAACGGAGTTTAAGGTTGACACGCTTTGCGGAATATTTATTATAAAAAAAAAAAAAAAAAAAAAAAAAAAAAAAAAAAAAAATAAAATTTTAGATCTTGTTAATCGTGACAGATTGATCGATAGTGCATCGTTCTTCATACAATAATTAAATTAATTCTCTAACGATAAACGAATGAACGAGTAATGGTTAGAATTATTAGTATTCTTTTTTTTTTCTCTTCTTTTTTCGGAAAAGTACTTATAATAATAATGAACATAGATTTAGAATTACAATAATACAGACAATAGAATTATAATAATAATAATATTAGATAAATATGACTGGCTTGTTCGGATTTATAAGAATATAAATAAATATAGAAAGCAAACGTTACGACAAAAAAAAAAAAAAAAAAAAAAAAAGAAAAGAAAGAAAAAAAAAAGAAAAAACAACGTAGAATATAATTGATATTTATAATTACAATCCCGCTTTTTTTTTCTCTTTCTCTTAATATTTTTGACTTAGCCATCGGTATTATCTTCGGTCCCGAAGTTCTTTGCGATATTATGAATGAAAAAAAAAAAAAAAAAAAAAAAAAAAAAAAAAAAAAAAAAAAAAAAAAAAAAAGAACAAAGAATTCTATTCACAATGAGCTAAGAAACTCTACGATTAGATATATTTCCTTTTAGAATTTAGGTTTTGATAAAAAAGAATGGATAAATAATTTCTATGAATATTCATTTGATTTTCATACATTCGACTTTTAAATCGTCGTATCGACATTGGAATGTATGCATTTACGGAAAGAATCGATTAGAATCCTTCGAAAAATAATTATTTAACGATTAGTGACGATTATTAAAGAGGAAAAAGAAAAAAAAAATTTGAGAAAAAACAAAAAAGAAAAAAAAAGGAAAAACAAAAAACAAAAAAAAAAAGAAAAAAAAAAAAAAAGGAAAAATATACAATAGCATACTGATAATGTAGTTATTTAACGATCGTACGCATAATTAAAACTAATGATGCTTTGATTGATTTGACCTCGTTTAAATTACGCAAACATCCTTGTAATTATTATCAATGTTCCGTTGCCAAATAATGAGTAATAATTAACGGGCAATTTTTCGTTGGAACAATGTATAATATAGATCTCACGTTGGTTTGTCTAATAGAAATGTTGACCTTAGATAAGACGTTATCATAAAACTTATGTGAGTCCTAGACAAAGCGTCGCGTCACGAACGTCGTAACATCACGTAAATACGTACATACGTATACTTTGTCAATTTTATTATTATTATTATTATTATTATTATTATTATTATTACTACTATTATTATTATAATTATTATTAGATTTCTTTTTTTTCTTTTTTACATCGCAGCCAAACAATTTTTATTTAGAAGATTATCGAGTATAATTATGTCCTTTCTTTTTCTTTTTTTCCGCCAATTTAGTTCCTTTTTTTTTTGATTGTTTGTTTGTTTTATTTTTTTCTCCTTTATTTTTTTTTTTTTTTTTTTTTTCCGTTAATTTTACACGGGCACGAGTAAGCATGGGAGGTAGAAAGAGTCTCGGGTAACGAAAAAATTTTTATCTTCTCAGTCTGAATGGCACGCTACAACCATGGTACAAGCGAATACCTCTTACCTACGCAAAAAGTAAAATGCCTAGGCTCATTTACAAGAGGAGAAACGATCGTAAATAGTCGTAAAGATATATATCGCTACGGTTAGGTACCTACTAAGAAAATTGTTAGCAAAATTATTATGAGACCTTCTTCGTTCTATGACCTTCCTCTTCCTTTTCCTCTTTCTCTCTTTCTCTTTCTCTCACTCTCATTTTTTCTTATATATATATATATATATCTATATTTTCTTTATTCTCATTTCAATAGCATTTCAATCATCAAATTCAATCTCTGTGAGAACGTAACGTAAATATCTAACTAAATAACTGCAGGTAATATTCAATTGATTGACGACATATCGAATGTTTCCTTAAATAATCAATGTAATGTTCTTAATTCATAATCGATCTAGTACATTAAATCCAAGAGGAATTAATCGAGCGATTTTACGATTTAATTATTATTATTGTTGTTATTATTATTATTATTATTTTTCTTTTTTTATTTTTCACCACAAACGACGTCTTTAAAAAGTTTCCAAGAATTTATCCGTAGATCAATGATTATTTTTCACACAGATATATCTATCTATTTAATTTACTTTACGTACGAATAAAAGCACATACTTTCTCTCGTATTTTTAATGTTCGACGAATATTAACGAATTTTCATTCATATCTCTATCTCTAACCTGTCGTACGTTCACGAACGTTAAATCGATCACTTAAACGTATTTACGTATCCATAATTATTAACGTTTTCTATTTAAGATGAAAAATTAATTTGTATAATACGAAGGATGAAAATTGAATGGTTCCATGT
>NC_062189.1:16714107-16724107 GCF_912470025.1 Vespa velutina
TCTATCTATATTGTTTTTTTTTTTTCTTTATTTTTCTTCCCCTCTTCCACAAGTATCTAAATCATATTCCATCTACGAATATAATTTCCCCGATATAGAAAAATATCTTTGAATATATAGATAGTAATTCGGGTAGGATTAGTTATTTTAGGTTGGATTAGATAGGTAACTCCTATTTCTCTCGTTTTCTCATAAAGAGAGAAAGAGAGAGAGAGAGAGAGAGAGAGAGAGAGGGAGAGTGAAATGACGTATCTCTCGAGAAACGCTTTAGGATTCTCCATGCGATGTTCCTCTTCACACCGGGACCACTGTGAATTATTACGGCAAGTCGAGTAAGAGAGGACGAGCTCACATGGCTTCGACACACTCGAGAATGGAAAGAGTAAGAGACAGCATCAGCAGCAACAGCAACAGCAACAGCAGTAGCAACAGACATACATACATACATACATACATACACAGGCAGATAGACAGACAGACAGAAACAGAGGGAGAGAGAGAGAGAGAGAGAGAGAGAGAGAGAGAGAGAGAGAGAGAGAGAGAGAGAGAAATAGATAGATAGAGTGAGGAGGCTCTACACCAAAGAGAGCATCTGCCTGGGATGCATTCGGCGCTGATAGCTTTGTCGGCTTTCCGCTCGTATACGCTTCTACGCGCTGAGCCGCTTAAGAGGCCTCCTCCTCCTCCTCCTCCTTCTCCTCCTCCTCCTCCTCCTCCTCCTCTTTCTCCTCTACCACCAACCTTCTTCTCCCTTTCTCCTTCCCATACTTCTATACTACCCATCCTTGTCTTCTCTTCTCTTCACTCTTCTTCTTCTTCTCTACGTATCGCCATCTTTTCCTTCTTCGACGCCACCCTCCCTCCTTCCTCTCCTTCTCATCTTCCTTCTCATCTTCCTCTTCCTTCTTCATTCTCATCCTACTCATACTCCATCAACGACGCTTCTACCAGCAGCAACACCCCTACAAAGCTTTATTGTGTGTGGGTGATGCGTGCGCACGCTTATAAATATACGATACAATATGTCCTCCACTTCTCTACTCTCTTCTCTTCTCTACTCTACTCTTTTCTCTTCTTTTCTCCATTCTTTATTTCCTTTTCTCTTTTTCTTCTCTTCGACAGCGTCGAGAAAAAGAAATGGTGAGTTTTTAACGTCGATTTACCGGCAAAAAGAAAAACGCCAAGAAATGTCTTTAACCGATCGATAATATTCTCTATCGTCATTCATTCTCAGAAAGATAGGGAAAATGGTTTGTCATAAATATATAGATACCTTATCTAACTTACCCGCATACATATCTAATGACTTATGCGAATTAAATAATTATTCGTTACTTATCGATTCCCTTTTTTTTTTCTTTTCCTCTCCTTTTCTCTCTCTCTCTCTCTCTCTCTCTCTCTCTCTCTCTCTCTCTCTTCCTCTTTGACGTCGATCATGCGTTATGAAAGCTTTTTGGTGTTTGTAATTGGAATATATTAAATGCCAGAAATTATGAATTAGGAAAAAAAAAAAAATAGAAATATAATAATATTCAACGCGAAATTTAATTATTAGAGCAGAGAGAAAAATAATCGTGGTTTTTACGTTGCGAATAAAATGATCAAGAAAATCGCGATCAGATCATATATTAATTTTTTATATAATAATTATTACACGTTATGCAAATTTTGATACTGCTTATTATATACCTATCCATATATATATATATATATTTTTTTTTTTTTTTTTTAAATCGTGTATGTAGCACTTAATATAATCCAGTTATACTAGTTTTAATACGTATATTTTGTACATTTCCTTTTTAAATTCTATATATATATATATAAATAAATATAAAAAGAAATTAGTTTACGGTGGTTTAAAGGATTCAAAAAAAAATAAAAAAATATATATATATATATATATATATAACTAGGGCATCTACCTATTACTTTTTTGAAAATTTGATACGGAAAAAAAAGAAAAAGAAACAAAAAAAAAAAAAAAGAAAAAAAATACATCGTTGGAGAGACACAGACAGAGCGAGAGAGAGAGAGAGAGAGAGAGAGAGAGAGAGAGAGAGACAGAGAGAGAGAGAGAGAGAAATTCAATTTCACCTAAATTCACACCATAGAGTTTTCGTTTTTTTTCTTTTTCTTTCATTTTTTTTTTTTTTTTTTTTTAACTAACGTCGGCTCTCTTGCCTTTATGTCAAACGATTCCTCGATCGAGTAAGGCGGCTTAGTTAACGCACTATTGGTGAACCTCAAAGGTTCTCTTTTCCTCCTCTTGCTCTTTTTTCCTTTTTTTTTCTTTCTTCTTCTTTTTTCCTTTTCTTTTCTCTCTATTTCTTCTTATTCGCTGAAAAGTCGTGGTAGGCCGCCTCCGAATGTGCGGTTGCTGCTCTTTTTCATGGTTTTCCTATTTCTATCGTAAGAACTCGCACGTTCCATTTACGCTTCGGAGTTTACGCTTCAATCGCATCTCGTTGTTGCATCTATCTAACTATCTATCTATTTATCTATCTATCGTTCGTTCGTTCGTTCGTTCGCTCAATCATTACACGGTTCTTCGATTTTCAATCGATCGTCCACCATTGTCCATCCCTCGTATTATTTTTTTTCAATATTTTCAAAGATTTTATTTCTTTATACCTACCAGATTTTTTTCTTCTTCTCTTTTTTTTTCTTTTTTCCTTTTTTTTTTTTCTACTTGAAAAGCGAATCGACAAGTTGAATATATTGAATATTGTAAGATTTGTAAATGAGCACTGCGTTGAATGTGCGTTGAATTTTAAAGATTTTTAAATTGACGCATTGAGAACGCTTTGAACTTTAAAGATTTGTAAATAAGTACTTAAGTATGTTGAACGTGTTGAATTTTTTAAGTTATGCAAATTGACACGTTGAACAACGTTGAAGTTTTCAAAATTTGTAAATTAATCTTTAAGATTTGTAAATTAAACGAGTCGTTAGTTAGGTTAAATTTCTAAGATTTATAAATGAACACAATGTATGTTTTGAATTTCAAAGATTTGTAAATTAACAGATCGAATGTCGGATTTTTATGGTACGTCAATTAACATGTTAAATGTATTGAATTTTTAAGATTTTTATTATGTGACATTTTATAAACAATAAGTATATATATATATATACGTCTTTATATATGTATATTTCGCTTAATAAAAGTAAAGTTTAACATAAAGATTATGACAAGAAATTTTCCAATATTTCTTTATCTATACTAAAAATTTATGAAAATACATTATAGATGGATGAATAAATAAATCTATACGAATTTATATTGAATTAATACAAGAACAGTATATCCATATTACCAATCTATATTGTTTTCATATCCAATAAATAATAATATCAAATTTCTAATGCTTGAAAATATGAAAGTTCGAAGAAATTGAAGAAAAAAGAAGAAAAAAAGACAAAAAAAAAAAAAAGAAAGAAAAAAAAGAAAGAAAGAAAGAAAAGGAAAGAAAAGAGATGAAAGGTAAAGGAAAAATAAAAAGATGTATTAAAAAGCGAAAAAGAAGCAAAATTGTTCGACAATTTCTGATCGGATTAGTCGATTCTTATGAAAGAAATTTAAGATAAACAAATAAACAAAGAGAGAATATATCGAGAAAGACTTTCGATATATTTCAATAATTTTTCATCTATTTAGTTACTCACATACATATATATAACCACCTACCTACCTATCTACCTACCAGTACTCGAGAGCATTGCATGAATTTCTTAACGTGGCACTTTACACGAGTTAATATTATCGTAGGGTAGTGAGGTGGAAGGGGAGGAGTAAAACGTTCAACGGCGATAATTCATTTTCGCGACTGGCCGCGCCATTTCATTTTCAGTTGGACATAAAGTGACGCCTTTTATTTACTCGTTAAGTCGTCTGGTGTCTCTGCCATAAGACAGAACATACTCTGCTTTCAATGTTTAAAGAGAAATATATATATATATATATATATATATATATATATATATATATATGAGAGAGAGAGAGAGAGAGAGAGAGAGAGATCATGAGTACATGACGGCTAGACGACGCTTTCATTTTGTATTGACATTATAACTAACTCCGTTGTCGGATCACATAACACATTGTTAATTTATCATCGATCGATCTATAGATCGACGTTTCGAATATTTTTTGATCGACGTTGATGATCTTCCTTCCTTCTTTTATTTAATTTTATTATTATTTTATATATATATATGTATCGACGTAGGTATGTTACGCTTTATAAATAAATTATTATTTAAAATTGATCTTCTTATCCCTTTCTTCCTTTCTTTTTTTCTAATCCTTTCTTTGTATCCTATTTTAAAACACATCTCTTTCCTTAATTTTGAAATTTCTTTTTCGACTTTGGTATTTTACTTTCTTTTAAAAAAAAAATCACAAAACAGATTTAAACGAAGATAAGTTATACTCTCGAATCCATGTACTTTACGAGCCCTCGTGATTCCAAACGGATGCCAAACGAGAGTCTTTATCGCGTTGAAAAATATATTACGCGATAAAACATACCTACCTACCTACTCGTGTTGCCAGTTTCTCGACTGCCCTCCCTCCCTCTCCATCTACCCTACCCTATCCCCACCCCCCACACACACCCACCAACCACCTCCCCAAACTCCTCGAACATATGCTCCGGTGTAAAAATATGAAGTTTACAAAACTTCGAACGATTTGTTTTTAAAGTCATTATATAATATATGTATGTATGTATGTATCTATGTGTATATACACATATATATATATATATGTATGTACATATTTATATTACTATACGTATTTCTAATATATCTGTTATTTTAATCAATTAAAATTTTTTTCTTCATTTTTTTACGGCCACCTTAGAAACGTATCATTAAGTGTATTCAAATTAAATCTTTTAAAAAAGATAAAGAAAAGAAGAAAAAAGAGAAGAAAATATTTCTCTAATCGAAAATAGCAAAAGAAAAAAAAACAAGAGAGAAAGGAAAAAAGAAACAAGAAACAAAAGAAGATATTGTATAATCTTATTAATGTAACTCTTGTTTTTAAAATTAATGAAGTAAAAGAGAAAAAGATATTACTCCGCACAAAAAGAAAAAAAAAAAAAAAGAAAAAAAGAAAAAGAAAAAAAAAAGAAAACAGGAAACGATTAAAAGAATATTTCTTTCAATCTCATATAAGCACTCGACATGGCATCGATCATTATATCTACATTTCTTTTTTTTTTCCCCTTAAATTACAAAAAAAATAAAGACTAACACATGATACTTCTTCGGACAAAGAGAATTCAAACAAAAAGGAATAATATTGTAAAATAAAACGAAAGTGGCTCGCTAAAGCAATTAACTAAGAATAAATATTTCTCGACGACCAATGAAAAAAATAAAGAAGTAAAAAAAAAAAAAAAAAAAAAAAAAAAAAAAAAAAGAATATTTCTTAAGATCAAAATCAGAGAAAAAGAAAACAATATGAAAAAAAAAAAAAAAAAAAAAAGACAAAAGCAAATAATTAAATGAAAGAAATATTTCTCAAGATCAAAAAATTGAGAGGAAAAAAAAAGAAATAAAGACAAAAAGAAAAAAAAAATAAATAAAAGTAAATAATTAAATAACAAATATTTCTCAAGGTCAAAAATTGTAGAGAGAAAAAAAAGCACAACAAATGAATGAATGAATAAATAAATAAATAAATAAATAAATAAATAAATATTTCTCAAAATCAAAAATTGTAGAGAGAGAAAAAAAAACACAACAAATGAATGAATGAAAAAAAAAAAAAATAAATAAATAAATATTTCACAAGATGAAAAATTGAGAAAAGAAAGAAAAGAAGAAAGAGGGACGAATTTTTTCTTTCTTTCTCTCTCTTTTTTTTTTTTTTTTTTTTTTTTTTTTTTTTTTTAAAGACATTTCTGAAGCACGAAATTCTTTGACGTTTTGAGGAAAGGAAGATCGTCAGGTCAAAGTGTTCGTTACTCGAAGGGTGCGATTATGTTAGGTACAGGCGAGAAGACGTGAAAAAATAGGGTGGGTGGCGCCTTCGAGAGAGGAGAGGGGAAGAAGAGAGAGACCGCTGTCGTTGTCGTTGTCAACGTTGAAGAAGAAAAAGAAAAAGAAAAAGAAGAGGAAGATGAAGAAGAAAAAGAAGAAGAAGAAGAAGAAGAAGAAGAAGAAGAAGAAGAAGAAGGAAAGTAAATCCCATACCTACTTAAGCGGCTCAGGATGGCTCCCTGCTTTAGCTAGTTGGGAATATGGAGGTCAATCGGTGCCTTCGGCCAGCTTCCAACGGAAAAGAGAACCTTAATCCGACCTAGGTTCGTGCCTTTTTCTACTTCCCTTATTTTTTTTTTCTTTGTTTCTATCTATCTTTTTATCTCTATCTCTATCTCTATCTCTATCTCTTTTCTTTCCTTTTTCTTTTCTCTTGGTCCTCTTGTATTTGCGTTAACTCTTGGCCGAGAGAAAAATTTGTCGTACGTACATGCGTTCGTATAAATAAACGTTACAATAGTGATTTCTTTGATTGATCGATTTTTAAAATATGTTTGTTTTCTTTTTTCTTTTTTTATATCTTTGATTTTTCTTTTAAAGATTTCGTTGTAACAATTTACAAAAAAAAAAAAAAAAAGAAAAAAAAAGGAAAAGAAAAGTATTAGCAGATAGATTAGCATATAGATATTTAACAGTCAGATGTTGTTAAATATAAAATTAGTCTTTCTGTGATTAGGTATATGAAATAATAAAGGATGAGAAATATGAAATAATAAAATCAACCAAAAAAAAAAAAAAAAAAAAAAAAATCATTTAAATTGTTTATCCTAATGTAATTATCTCTCTCTCTCTCTCCCTCTCTCTTTCTCTCTTTTTCTCTGTAGTAATCTTTTAATAAAATATTGTTCTATGTTATCTAATAATTCATAAATGCATATCTATAGCAAAGTATTTCTATTAAAAAAAGAAAAAACAAAATAAATAAACATATATGTATATATATGTATATGTATATATAATAATAATAATAATAATAATAATAATAATAATAATAATAATAATAATAATAATAATGCATTCTGTGGTAATCTGGTTAGAAGAAAAAAGAAAAAAAGAAAAAAGAAAATAAAAAAAAAAAAAAAAAAAAAAAAAAAAAAAAAAAAAATAACAAATAACAAAAGAAAAAAAATTCTCTTACCACTCGCAAAAAGCGATTAACTTTCATAGATACGTTCACTAGATACATAAGTGCCTTATCTACTATATAAGTATTTTCCAAGTACATAAAGAAGCGCTTAATTCTAACTGACTTTTACGATTGTTATCAGACATTTTATAGAAGTTATCGCACTTTTGCACATTTTACCTACATCGACGTTTGTTTCCTTCACTTTTATATACGGCAAAAAAAAAAAAAAAAAAAAAAAAAAAAAAAAAAAAAAAAAAAAAAAAAAAGAAAGAAAGAAAGGATCGAAAAGAAAGAGAAAATATCTATGTAGTAAAACGAATAAATGAATGAATGAATAAATAAATGGAAAAAAATAACAATAATAAAAAAAAAAAAAAAAAAAATAAAAAAGAAAGAAAAAGAAAGAAGGAAAAAAAAAAGAAAGAAAGACTTGTGCAATCTGATAAGTGACACGTTACGACATAAGCGAAGAAGATGCGTTCTAAATAAAGTGGAACCGATGCAATGAAAATATACAGCCATCGCGTTGGCCATCGCATAAATCTAAGCCCTGGTACCTACACTTAGCCATCGTATAAATATCGCGGCATTAGCCGTCGCAAATAGCTCGAAGGCGAAATTAGGTATTTATAGTGAAGGTCGTAGGAACTTGTTGCTGCTGCTGCTTCTGCTGCTGATGCTGATGCTGATGCTGTTGCTGATGCTGTTGCTGATGCTGTTGCTGCTGCTGCTGCTGCTGCTGCTGCTGCTACAGCCACCTTCGTCTTCGAGAGCCCATTGGAAGAGGATGAACTTTCTCTCTCTCTCTCTCTCTCTCTCTATCTCTTGTTCTCTCTTTCTCTCTCTCTCTCTCTCTCTCTCTCTCTCTCTCTCTCTCTCTCTCTCTCTCTCTCTCTCTCTCCGTCAATCTTATTTAACCGAGAACGTTGTGTCTCGAAAACGAATTGTTTACAACGTTCATTCATATTTGAAATGATCGAATGAAATCATTATTTTTGTTTTTTTTTTTTTTTGTTTAATTGTTATTGAAATAATCTACAATTATCATTACACTCGGACAGATATTATCATTATAAGAGAAATAATTTGTTTAATAATTTCTATCTATTGTCCTTTTCTTCGTTTTTCTTTTTGTTTTATTCTATCTCTTAATTTAATCTTACTTACATTTAATTTTTGGTGTATTCCAATTATTAAGCCATTGTTGTCACACAATTGCGAATAGATAATTATTGTAAATATATCTGTATTTTTTAACTATTATTTTATCTTCTTTTTTTTTTTTTTCTTTTTTAGATATTGTATTGGTATAAATTATATTCTGCATAACGTAATATTATTATTACAATATATAATATTAGGATATCAATATACTATATATTATTCTACAAATTTATAAAATTTTCTAACAAAATAATATGCAGGTATTTAATTTCATATATTTACTAATAACAGATAGAATAATTATATTTAATATTATTTTTACGTTATATAATTTTATTATTGGACTTAGAAAAAAAATTCTCTAATAATTGATAATGATGTTCTTCGAAATTCTATAAATCCCATTAGAAATTATAAACATTGGGTATATTACGTATGTATCTAAGTTGAAATATAAATACAATGGATACTTAAAAGGAATCGAGTCACGTTTGAAGGGGAGTGGGGGGGGAGGGGGAGAAGGAATAAAACAAAATAAAAAAGAAAAAGAAAGAGAGAGAGAGAGAGAGAGAGAGAGGGAGAGAAGGAAAAAAAATTTCCATCTTTTAATCCTCACCCTTTGTACGTAGCATACTTGAGTACCACCAAGATACATATTATTAATTACCACAAGCTATAAATTAAATTCCTCCTTCTCCTTGCATCTCTTTGAAATGCATTCCGCGTGTTTATTAATCGTAACGATATACCTACTATGACTTTCCACACGTAAAGTTCGCGTGCGCGTTCTTCAAAAATGAAGAGAGAAGAGTAAAGGGTAAAGAGTAAATAGTTGGGTGATAGAGAAGAGGGTGGTGTAGGAGGAGAAATAGAATAGCTCGGCAGAAAGGAAAATAATAAAGGAGAGATGAACTAATGTCTCTTTTCGAGGATTATATTAACAAAAAAAAAAAAAAAAAAAAAAAAAGAGAGATAGAAGATACAAATAAAAAAAATTGGAATCATCGAAAGTGTTATAAAAATTTTTATTTGGGAGATCATTTGGATAATTTCTTATCTCGATCGATAATAATTTCGATGACGTTCAATGTTGATCGATAATTATTCGATAATGATTTCGATTAAAAATCATTCGACTAATTTCAACGTTGATCGATAATAATTCAAATGATGTGGATCATCGAAAGTGTTATGAAAATTTCATTTGGGCGATCGTTCGGATAATTATGACGTTGATCGATAATTTTAACTTTGATTGAAAATTATTCTATTAATTTCGATGTTGATCGGTTGATTAAATTCGAATGATTTAAACGTCCGATCGATGATAAATCGATCGATTTCAATATTGTTGATTAGGTAATAAGTAATTTGAATTATTTCGTATGATAAAATGCGTGGAAATATTTTTTAATTCCAAAAAAAAAAAAAAAAAAAAAAAAATAAAAATAAAAAAATAAATAAACAAAAAAAAAGAAGTAAAATTAAATAAAATCTTCGTCTCACTAAACAGAAAGATCATCGATGAAGTTTCTTTTAATGTTTCTAAAAATGTCTGTCTCCTTGTAAAGATACATGAAAAGTCTTACACTTTTTTCCTTTCTTTTTCTTTTCTTCTCTCTCTCTCTCTCTCTCTCTTTCTTTCTTTTTTCT
>NC_062189.1:16729107-16731201 GCF_912470025.1 Vespa velutina
ATGTCCATTCGTTCGTCTTATAAATACATATTTTAAACGACGATAATTGGCTGATCAAGTAAATAAGTAATGTCGAAATTTTGTAATATTTTTATTATTTTAATAAATAACACTATAGATTTATTATTATTATTATTATTATTATTATTTATTTATTTATTTAAATATAAAAGAATCAAAACAACCTGCACCTTCCCCCTCTCACCGGACCCAATAATATATTTCTATATTACTATATTGTTATTATTAATCTAATTTAAATATAAAATGCGACAAAAAAAGAAAAAAAAAAAAAAAAAAAGGAAAACAAAAAAGAAGAAGAGGAAACAATACATAGTTTACTTAAGAAAGTAAAAACGAAGAAAATAGAAAGAAGTTCATTCGACTCCTCTTTTAATATCATAAAATTTTAATGCATCGCATGTAATATAAATATGGCAGCGGGGGTATGAGTGCCGGGGAAGTGGGGGGCGTGTGGGGTTGTAGTGGAAAAATGAGTTTTACATATTTTTTTCAAACTTCGATTGAATAAAAAATACTATTGCCAGAGTACGCAGACTTACATACGTACGTACGTTCTATTATAGCAAATAGATAAACAATAAATATACACAAACAATAAACATTTACTTTTTCTTTATTCTGTAAGAATAAAAATGACTGTATGACAACGTACGTAGACATAAACGTAAACAATTCAATTGTAGTAAATAGACGAATAATAAATATATACGAACAATAAATATTTACTTTTTCTTCCTTAAAAAAAAAAAAAAAAAAAAAAAAAAAAAAAAAAAAAAAAAAAAAAAAAAAAAAAAAAAAAAAAAAGAGAGAGAAAAAAGAAAAAAAAATGATCGAATGACAAATGTTATTTTCGGCGTACGCATACGTACATACGTATCAATCATAAAAACAATAAATATAAAACATTTATTATTATGTATTATTATAATTTATCATTATATATACAAACATATATCATATATATATATATATATATATATATATATATATATATATATTATTTATCGAGTTAAAAATAAACCTAACGGACAACATTCAAATCATTTCAATCTATCGATCTTCCCTTTAATTATTAATCTATTCCACGATCTTTTCAATTTACTTACTTCGTTTCTTTCATGCTGAATTAAATGTGTTATTTTTCCTTTTTCTTCCGTCCCTACCCCCCCCCCCCTGCCCACCATTTTTCTCACACTTTGGTTTATACTCGTAGATAACTGCGAACTTGAACGCAAGACGGAGAGAGGAAGGGAGGAAGGAAGGAAGGAAGGAAGGAAGGAAGGAAGGAAGGAAGGAAGGAACTTCGAAGGAACCTGGGGTTACGCGGAGGTTTAGGTTGGCCATGGGTAGGAAGGAGGGTAAGAGGGAGGGAGGGGTACACGGGGGGATTTGACATGGGGGGAGGATGAAAAGGGGGTTGTAAAGGGGGTTGCGTCAGGGTTGTACGTATTTACGCGTTCGTAAGAGCGACATCCCCGCGGACTTGCGCGGACGGGCCATATCGATCTGCCGGTTTCCAGGGCCGCTTAAACCCACGACTCACGCCCGAGTATAATAATTCATACCTTTCGATGAAACCGAACATCGAATCCGACGTAATTCCGTTCAACTCCGTGGATGATCATTTAAATTCTTATTTTTGATCTATCCCAAAATGAGGGGGAGAAAAGATGAATACTTACACTTAGATCATCAATGTGAGAGAAAAAAAAGAGAGAGAGAGAGAGAGAGAGAGAGATTTAAAGGGATTTAAATTTAAATCTAAATCTGGATTTGTATCGAGATATTCAAGTTTTTTAATTGACTTCTTTAATAATTGTTTTTATTTTTAATCCTTTATAAACACTAATCTTCGTTTAAATCTATGATAATAATTAACGATACGTATTCTCTATTGACTTTTAAACTGAAGTTATATAGTTAATATAGTAAGACGTATTTATAGTATGTGATGTAATTTTAGAAATTCAATAGAAATTTTATACTAATCGACTTTCTGTCGAGGATTTTCTAAATATAGATTTTTGTTTTTTTTTCTATCTTTCTTCTTTCTATCTTTGTTTTGTTTTT
>NC_062189.1:16731701-16764201 GCF_912470025.1 Vespa velutina
AGAGAGAGAGAGAGAGAGAGAGAGAGGAAAGAAAGGGAGAGAAAGAGAGAGAAAAGATAGAATTTGCACTTTAATAACTAGCGGCTACTTTACGAGAAAAAGAGAGAAATAAAGATAGAAATAGATAGATAGATAGATAGATAAAGAGAGAGAGAGAAAGAGAGAGAGAGAGAGAGAGAGAGAAAGTGGTTAATATCACGTAACGTCACTTCAGGCACGTGTAATGGATCTCTAATGTAACTGGAGATTATTTTTTTCGGTATAAAATAATTAAAAAGTGCATTAATCGCCGTCGCGCATTAAAGTAATCCACGATAATTGGACGTGAAATCTATATGCGTTTTGGCGATTCACATGAGTGAAGTATGGAAATGCGAGAAGCTTGCCGGCGGGTAAAACAACATCTAGATAAAGAGCCGAATCTGTTTTCTGTGTGGATATACATATGTACGTGATCGAGAGGGCCCATTAGAAAATTTCAACATGGTATATTATGATTTTAAAAGGATAATATTTAATTGTTTGACAAATTTTATAAATATGTTTTTACGAATATTATCATTTTTTCCTCTCCCGTGTAATTTAAAGAGTCATTATAATATAAATATTATTCTCTCTCTCATATATATATATATATATATATATATATATCTTTATTTTTATCAAATAAAAAATAATATCAAACATCAGATATAGTTTTTGAGTTTGGACGGATATATAAAATTGTTAGATAATTTAATTCCAAATTATTTTCTTTTTCACCGTACAAGAAATAATTTCGCAAATATTATTACAGATCAATCAGACAGATTTTATTTTTCGAGTTTGATCGATAGGTCCATTAGAGATGTAATATAATTATTTTTTTTAATACGGATAATGAATAATTCCAAATATTATAGATCAATATGAGATGAACAAGATCTGAAAAAAAAAAAAAAAAAAAAAAAAAAGAAGAAAAAAGAAAAATTTAACGAATCTTCTGAAAACATTAAAATTGAAACTTACTTTTTAATTATACTTTCAAAGGTACATATTCAAGACTTATTTAAAATCATCATTCTAAACATTCCAATATAAATTTACTTTTATATCACATTCCAAATATTCCAATTTAAATTTACCTATTTAACGCACACAAAAAAAAAAGAAAAAGAAAAAGAAAAAAAGATACTTAAAAAACAAGAAGGAGAAGAAGAAGAAGAAGAAGAAGAAGAAGAAAAAGCAGGAAAAAAGAAGGAATAAAGAATAAAAAGGACTAAAAAAAAAAAAAAAAAAAAAAAAAAAAAAAAAAAAAAAAAGTTATCACGATAATCCGAAAAAGGGATCAGTCACGTTGAATTTCATATTAAGTTGTATACGGTACATATATATACGTATGTCACACACACACACACACACACACACACATATATATATATATATATAATATATACATACATCTATAAGTCGATCAGGTCGATTTAGCGTGTAGCTATTGAAAGGGGTTGTTACGATTAGCGAGTTAGAGAGATGAACTCACGAAAGGACACGGCGAACGAAGAGACGAGAAGGAGGAGGAGGAGGAGGAGGAGGACGATGGAGTAGCGATCGTCGAGAGAAAATATAGAGGAGGGGAAAGGAGAGAGGATGGTGATGGTGGAGGTGGAGGTGATGGTGATGGTGGTGGTGGTGGTGGGTGCAGGGTTAATGCGTGTTTGGGCGCGTGACCCCGTATGTAATGGATCCCTAATGCGAGTCGTCGATTATTTTCTGCTGTGCGCCATTATCGTGCTACCGAGAGGTGATAGTTGTGGAGGGTAGGGGGAACGGGGGAGGCGGGTGGGGAGACAGGGTGGACAGAGATGAGGGTTGGGGTAGGTGGGGGGGGGGGAGTAGGTGGGGAACAGGATAAGAGAGGGGCACATTGCACGGCTGACAAATTTACCAGCGATTCGAAAGCTTTTAGCGGTAAAAGTTCGACACCGATCGCACGACACGTCGGCCACGTTTGCATTATGCAAGCACGACTTTTCTAATACTAATACTATTACTAATACTACTACTACTACTATAATATTATATTAGTACTATTATTAGTATTACTACAATCGCTGTTGTTCTTATTATTATTATAATACTATAATATGCATGTAACATGACATTACTATACGGCAAAATAGGATTAATTTCTTTTTTTTTTTTTTTATAGAACAGATTTTTACTATCAAGTTGATCCTTTTTAAGATCTATCGATTCTATCGATCTGATTCATTGGAAGGATCTATGAAAGTCTTTGTCATCGATTGCACGTCAGTTTCAAATTAATTCTATAAAATGAAATTAAATCATTGATCTTGGCAATAAGATCGGCATATTAAATAAATATTTGATAATGGACAATTACTTAAACATTGACATTTTCATCGAATTCTATGGGGAATTAATGATATGGGTAATATTTATGCCTTATTTTTTCTTTTTCTTTTTTTTTTTTTATGGTGTGTAATTTAAGTAAACGATGGAAATGACGAAGATGACAATGGCTTTTAATTTTGCAAGGGATGCAAATGGATCTTTTCAAAGGATCTTTCGTTTATCCTCCGTATCGTATCGATACTACTTTTATATAAATTATAAATTTTATGGAATTATTTTTTAATGTCTATTTATAATTGTCAATGAATATTAATATCTTATTAGAATTATGTTTCAGAGACAATAGAGATCGACGTAACGATCAATGAAAAATATATCAAGTAAAACATGCGATTAATTTTTAATTAATTCATCCATTATTTTAATGTAACTTCGAAATCGATTATTAGCACATTATTATAATTTTATTTTAAATATTATTTCATCATTTCTTCATAAAATTAATTGTTACCCAATAATTGAACTAATATAAATTTAAATTTAATTACTATAATAATCACATTTATATCGACATAAATCATATCATACTTAAGCGTTCAAAATGTTATGCATATGATTAATTATTAAAAAAATGAAAAAGAAGAGAAAGAAGAAAAGAAAAGAAAAGAAAAGAAAAAAAAAGAAAAGAAAAGAAAAGAACATTACAGATTATTGGATGGACGAGATCGATATCACAGATGATTTTATTATTCGAAAATCGTGAGGCGTTTTAAAGTTTCAACAGAAAAAAAAAAAACAAAGAAAAAAAAAGGAAGAAAGAAAAAAAAAAAAAGAAAAGAAAAAAAAAGAAAAGAAAAGAAAAGAATGTCGAAGTCAAGTATCCGTATTAACGTGCAATCTGTAGAAGTCAAATTTACAATAGAATTTACAACGGTACCCCGGGTATAACGTTTGAGTAAGAAGAAAAAATAAAGTGCGAGAGAGAAAGGGAATGAGAGAAACATATAGAGAGAGACACATAGACAGTGAGAAAGAGACAGAGACGGGGATAAAGAAAGAGAGAAAGAGAGAAAGAGACAGACCAGTTGCAGTGCTCCTTTCACGGATGCAGATGCAGCTGTAGGTAGGTACCTATATAGGCAAAGCAGTTATGTCTATATATCGTTCGGTCGTATATCCCAAGGAGACTACCTTTTCCTATACGTCCGACAAAAGGGCAAACCCGTGCGGACGGATAAATATGTAACTATAAAAAGAAAGAAAGCAAAAAGAAAAAAAAAAGGAATAGAGAGAAAGAGAGAGAGAGAGAGAGAAATAATAAAAAAAAAAAAAAAAGAAAAAAAAAGAAAAAGAAAAAAAAAGGGAAGGGTAAATACTCACGGTCAAGAGTCAATATTGTTAGAGAGTCCCAGCCGTTTCGCCGTTTCTAATGTACTGTCTGTTCACGTTTAGAAAGATTTCGCCGCCTTTTTTTTCACTGGGAGAGACATTAGCCGCCATTTTCTATTCACCAGTCACCCGTCACCTATCACTCCTCCTCCTACCACCTACCCCTTACCACTCATTTCACAATTCCAATGATCATACTTTCGCAATTAATTCCTCCTCTTCTCGTCATAATTTTATTAATGATATTTTTAATGATATCTTTCTCTCTTTCTCTTTCCCTTTCTCTCTTTCTATCTCTATCTCTATATCTATATATATATATATAAAAAGAAAAATTACTAAGGAATATTCGTCAGTAATATGAGGAACAAAAAATCTTTTTCTTCACTACAACCTGACAGATATGGACTATTATCGAATTAAGATGATTTTGTTGTATTTTTTTGAGATTCATGACGTTTGAAAAAAAAAAAGGATATATATATATATATATAGATTTTGTTAGAATGATAAGAATTTAATCGATATATTTATCTAAGACCAACGAATGACAAAAAGAAATGCCAAATATTTCACAATTCATTCAAATCAAAAATATATATCATCAGATTCGTGAGTTTGTTATCGCGTCGATTGTGCTGTTAGAAAAAAGAAAAAAAAAAAAAAAAAAAAAAAAAAAAAAAAAAAAAAAAAAAGAAAAAAGGAAAGAAAAAGAAAATATTTCTCATATAAACATTTTATTGTGACGTATGAATTTGATCGACATTTTTTTTTTCTTTCATATATATATACACCTAACCAACGACATAGAAAGAGATTAAAAAAAAAAAAAAAAAGAAAAAAAAAGAAAAAAAATATCCTGCGATCTAGCGCAACCTCGTTGCATCTACATTATTATTAAACTAATGCACTTGTTATCGTATTGATCGTGCAGTTTAGATTAAAACAAAACGGAACAAAAAAGAAAATGTATATATATATATATATACACACACCTATTATTTTATTAGATACGACATATAGATATTTATATTTATATACAAAACAAAAATGAAAGAGAAAAAAGAAAAGCATTTAAAAAAGCAACCTGTATAAAAAAAAAAAAAAAAACTAAAGAAAAAAAAAAATATATATATATATATATAGAAGAACGTGATAAAGACATCGTAATCATCGGTACGACCTTCGGAACCGTAATTTACTTGGAAAAAGGTCAAAGGTCATGGGACGATTCGCTTCGTAACGTACTAGCGTGTTGTAAAAGCTTTGTGTACATGTTACGTGCTCATCCCTATTCCATTCTAACGCATATAACTATTAGACCATCCCTTTAACCGTTTGTTCAACCCCGTCTCTCTCCACCTATGCCCCCCTTCCCTTTCCCTCTTCCACCCTGCGGTCAGTCAGTTAGTCAGTCAGTCTTCTTGTAGCACGCGATACACGCATTGACTTCTCTAACACGCACCTACACGCAGACCATGAACATATAATAATATACGTATTTATATATCGTCTAATCAGTCACGCTTCTTCCTTCAACCATCGTTCTATAACGTTTTATTACATGAAATTTATTGTTGACATTGTATACTTATGAATAATTTGTTTTTTTATTCTCTCTCTCTCTCTCTCTCTCTCTCTCTCTCTCTCTCTCTCTTTGTCTCTCTCTCTCTCTCTCTCTTTCTCTCTTTGTCATTCGTAGTCGATCAAATTAACACAATAAAATTTTAATACATATATCAGATATTTTTCTTCAAAGTATAATCAATCCGTAAAAAAAAGAAAGAAAAAAAAAATAATTATTCTTATTATTTATATAATTTTCTTTTTTAAATATTAAATGATTTATATATTATATATGTATGTACGTACACATTATACGTATTATTACTGAGTTTATTATAGTTGAGTGTTATTACATAAATTGTTATTCTTATTATATTTTTATACTCCTGCGATATACATTATTTATTATACAGTTACATAAAGAAAAAAAAAAAAAAAAAAGAAAAATAATGTATTTATATTTACTATACATTTAACTTCCCCAAAATAAAATTATATCGTTATACATTATATACGTGTAGATATATATATATATATAATATTAATACATACGTACTGTCACAAACATAAAATCTTATACAAGTATATATATAATTAAATTTATTATATCAATGTAATTCATTATTATTATTATTATTATTATTATTATTATTATTATTATTATTATTATTATTATTATTATTATTATTATTATTATTATTATTATTATTACTATTATTATTATTACCTATATAACTCACATATATATATATATATAAAATATTTTTTTATAAATAGATACACATATATATTTATAAAAAAATCTATCTACATTTATTATTTATTTAAATTTCAAAAAATAAAATTATATCGTTAAATACGTGTAATGGAGAACTGCTTTCAAAAATACACTAACACACAAATACGGTCACATACACGTAATCTTAAATCTCAGAGACTCTCTCTCTCTCCCTCTCTCTCTCTCTCTCTCTCTCTCTCTTTGTTTCTTTCACTTTAATTCATAAAACACGAATAATAGCAGCTTGAAATCGGGTATCACGTATAGAATGAACGGTAACGAAAAAGCGTATACTGGATTGAAAAATATTGCAGCTTTCGCATTACCTGTTTGCAAAAGCTCTCGCGCGTTACCAAACGCGATCGGATTTGTTTGCCAACATAAAAGGCACGAAAGGATTATCTACGCAAACAGGCCACCCGTTACATTTTATCATGTGTTTGTCATTTTACTTTTAACTCGTGAGAGCACGCGACCGCTCGTTATCTACTTTATCGGAGTCTTGTGCAACTGTTAATGTTATAGTTAAATATATGTTATGAGTAAAGCTCTGCATCTCTTCCTTTCTCTTTCTTTCTCTCTCTCTCTCTCTCTCTCTCTCTCTCTCTCTCTCTCTCTCCTTTACGCTTTTTTCCCTCTCTTTTCTAAGATAATGTTTTGTCAAGACAAACAGTCCTAAGTAACGAACGAACGAGATGTTAATTAAGATTCTTTGTCGAAGAACGAAATCGTCAGGGATTAACGTTCTTATTTTTTTCCTTTTTTTTTTTTTTTTCCTTTCGATTTCATTTTTTCTTTTAAAATTGAATTGTTTCAATGAAAACAAAATAAAAGGAAGGGAAAACAATACGACGTTTTTATATATCTATAGGTACAGCTATATGTAGAGGTAATATATACATATATATATATATATATATATATATATATATATATATTTATTGGTTTTTGTATTTCCATTTTTTTATTTTCCATTGAAAGAAACGATGTCTACAAATATTCCGAGATATAATGGATGAAAAAAAAGAAATATATATATATATATAATAATAATAATAATATATGTAAATAGTAATCAACCGATGAGATTGTTTTGTTTTTTATTTTGAAAATCGGGATTAGTAACAGACTATGTACGGAACATTCTTATTTTTTTTATTTTTTTATTTTCTTTTTTCTTTTAATTATTCATTCGATTTTTCATTGAAAAAAAGATACGAGTATTATCAAGATAAAATAAAATAAATAAGTAATTTCTTTAGTTTATTTAGGAGTTTTAATGAAACAAAAAAAAAGAAAGAAAAAAAAATATATGACACGATTAAAAACATACATCCATTATTAACATGATCTAACAACAACAACATTATTTTCATTATTTTCATTATTTTCAATGCTTTATTATCGTAATTTTCATTTAATAATGCACCCTCGAACGTTTACCTTAATTCGTTATTATCATTCGATGACGAAATTTTTTCTATAAAAATAAAATAAACGAATCAATAAAGAAAAAAGGATATTTCAAGAAGGACAAAGTTAATTATCGACAATCTATGTCTACTACTACATCGTGAAATTTTCTCTACAAAACAAAAAAACAAAAAAAAGAATAAAAAAATAATAATAAAAATACTTAAAAGGAAAGAAAATTAGCTCGATAAAAGAAAGAATAACAACAACAACAACAACAACAACAAAATTAGAAAATTATTTACACTAAGAAAAGATTTATCGTCGTTCAATTTATTCCAATTACTTTTGGGTCGAAATGTTCTCAAAAGTAAAAAAAGAATAATAAATAAATAAAAAGAAAGAAATAAAAAAAAAAGAAAAAAAAGAATAAAATAAAAGAAGGAAAAAGAATGAAAACAAAGAAACGAAAATAAGAAAAATAAATAAATGAAAAAGATAATTTTGACAACTAAGGAAGAAAAAAAGTTAACGTCATCCTCCCACGTCAAATGCATGTAAATTGTGCCATCTGTAAATCAAGTAGAAACAGTAAGCATGAGCTGGCTCGTCAGCTAATACACACGCACACATACAAATACACACACAGACACACATGTATGTACGTATATATGTATATAGGTACTACTATGCCAGAAGAGATGATGATGAGCACGTGATCCGATCAACAGCTGCCCTTTCTGACCATATGGCATGCAACAACCCTCTACCTACCCCCACCATTATTCAATATTTCTCTCTCTCTCTCTCTCTCTCTCTTTCTCTCTCTGTCTTGCTCTTTCTGTTACACTGTCGGTCTTTCTTCGAACTCGCAACCACCCCCAAGAGAGATAGAAAACGAATCTGATAAGAGATCGTGCGGACGATACATGTTCCGTCCTCTCTTATCTTTCACATCCTGTTGGACGAGAACTCGCACGATCGACAACAAATCTTCACGGCATGACGTTGGCGCGTGTCGCGTGACGTCTAATTACGTCCCAGATAAATAACAATGCTGATATAATACATTGTCGTTACGCTTCCGTGCATATATATATATATATATATATATATATATATATATATATAATTTTCTGTTATATATAATTGTTAAGTAAAACGTTTGTTAGAAAAAAATATAGTATTATTTTATTATCATACAATATATTTATTTCATGCTTATATATATTTATTTATTCTATATTTATGTATTTTATATTTATATAAAAGAGAGAGAGAGAGAATTTTCTAAAAAATATTAAATAGATATCGACGAGAGAGATATTTTTATATTTTTAATTAGAATAAAGATTAGGTTTACATTACAATGTCATACGGGTAAAAAATATCAGTTATAAGATAATGAAATCTACGTACAAAAATATCATGATAAAACATAATAAAATATTGGAGAAAAAAAAAAAAAAAAAAAAAGAATGAAAAAGAATGAAAAAGAGAAAAAAAAGAAAGAAAGAAAGAAAGAAAAAAAAAGGAAAAGATAACAAAAAATATTTTTAAAGATATTAGACAAGTGATGATAAAACTTCTTGAAAAAGGAAAAAAGAAGAAAAGAAAAGAAGGAAAAAAATATTAGATTAAAAAAATTTCAAATAAAAATATTAAATAAAATACGAGATAGCAGATAAAATATAAGAAAAATATCTTTAAACAAATATCCCGTCTTTGTCTGTAAATTAAAATAAAATCTATATAAAATAGTCACGATCTAATGACTAATAATTCTTTCTTTTTTTTCGTTTCCTTTTCTTTTTTTTTTTTTTCTTTTTACAAAGAATTAACCGCGTAGATATATATCTAGTGCTAACATACTTATTTCTATCGAATTCTAAAGAAAGATTAGTATACCTATATTTCTTTTGTCAGTACGATCGTACCATAAAAATAGGTCGCTCGCGATAAATATTTCGTAAGAACATGAATGCCGACAAAATGTTTTTTCTTTATTCTACCAAAAAGTTCTTTATCGATTCTGGTTTTCCTTAAAAAAAAAAAAAAAAAAAAAAAAAAAAAAAAAAACAACAAAAAAAAAGAAAACAAAATAAAAAGAAAAAACAAAAAAAAATATATATATATATATATATATATATATATATAATTATCGAATGAATGATTAAGATGAATTGACATATACGCCATATGTATATTTTTTCATTTATTCTTTCAAATATACTGAACGACATGGGAATCTACTTTATCGATCAATTCGTTACTCAATAATAATAATAATAATAATAATAATAATAATAATAATAATAATAATAATAATAATAATAATAATAACAACAAATTAATTTTTTCCTTTTCCTCGACGAAACTTTTCCCTCTTTAATCCTTCACAAGCCATTTTCTTCTTTTATAAAAAAACATGAAAAAAAAAAAAAAAATAATAATAATAAAAAAGAAGCAGAAAATTATATATTAAAAAATCAAAGTAAATTATTTATGCTAAAGAACGGATCAAAAAATAAACTTTTAAGTGATCTTAAGGATCAATCGTTTTACTATTTATCGAGAAACTTTTTAAACTAAATTTTCTTTTTTCTTTCTCCCTTTTTTCAAAATCGTGAAACTACTGTAGAGCCAGCCCTTAGGTACTTTCGGCCAATCTACAAACTTTTGACTCTCGCACTGCAATATAAATCGTACTATACAAAATGATTGAGAAAAGAACTAAGTACGAGATACGAATTAACGATTAAAAGTTCGTTAAGTGGCGATGAAACGAAATAACTTTGAAAAAGAAAAAAAAGAAGAAAAAAAAAAAAATACAAATCAAACAAACAAAAAATACAGCAAATATGCATCCACTGTAACGTAAAACTTCGAAGTTAGACGAGGTTAAAGGGTTTGTTATCTCTTTTTATTTTTCTTTCTTTTTTCTTTTTTTTTTTTTTGTTTATTTACAATCAGATCATTAAAAATTATTCCATTGCTTGAAAGAAAGAAAGAAAGAAAAAAAAAAAAAAAATAAAATTATTTCATCGAACGATCCATAAGTTCGATCTAAAAATTCTTAAGTGGATTTATGAAAAATTAATTAACCCTTTTTCGAGACATTTACGGTGCGCGTTCTAACATTAGGCTTATAAATTTGTAAATTGAGCTTGCAGTTTTTATAATTTACGAAAAGAAAAAAAAGAAAAATGAAAAAAGAAGAAAAGAAGAAAACAAAAAAAGAGAGCCCAGAGAGCCCATTAAAAATCAGAATAAAACTAAACTCGATTTTTGTTTTCTTTTCATTTCTCTTTTATTTATTTATTTATTTATTTATTCTTTTCTTTTTTTCCTTCAAATCACCCAACAAATGTTGACATACCCTGTAACATTGTACTCAGTCTCCTATCAAAGAGAGAGAGAGAGAGAGAGAGAGAGAGAGAGAGAGAAAGAGAACCCTACCATTGTTTACGAAAATCTACGATGTCCAACCATTGAACCCAATGAACCCATCGAATGAAAAAGGAAGAAAATGTCGAAAGCGCAGTTACTCATCCAGAATTATTTACGGAGGAACAAAGGGGATGAGAGGATGAAGGTTATAGGGGGTGTCAATGGGAGTGGGAGTGGTTTATAAAAGAAAGAGAGAGAGAGAGAGAGAGAGAGAGAGAGAGAGAGCAAGATTTTCAAGGAGGACAGTTTTACTATCCATTGTATACGATACGATACGATACTATATGAGATTCTCTTAGGGAGCGCACGTTCGTAAGAGAATCTCTCTTGTATCGTATAAGACCGACGACGTATAGAGAACACACGATAAATATTTTCCAGTACAATGGAGGAGCAACGTTAAAGGGTCTCGTGTCAGAGTTTCGCGTCCTGTGGCTTTCGATCGGAACCACGAAAACCATGAAAAGCCTAAGTAAAAGGAAGAAGACGACTCAGTGCCGGAAGTCGAGCACGATCGGCCATACATCCGGCCACGCGCCGACGCAAGCCAATTAATTCATTACCGCCCTTCTTTTCCCCCCTCCCCGCTCTCTCTCTCTCTCTCTCTCTCTCTCTCTCTCTTTCACCCTTCGTTGATATTCTCTATCCCCATAATCTCTTTCTCTTATCTGACCTCGTCTATCTATTCACCTATATATTCTATCTATTCGACGTGATAATAAACTTTCCAATATATGATGACTGTAATAATTTTTATTTTATTATATCTTTATATATATATATATATATATATATATTTATTATATTATGTAATATTAATTATCAAGTAGAATAATATCTGATATTTATTCTTTCTTATATCTGTATTAAAATATTTAAATAGATATATAAGTATAAAACAAACTTGTACTTAAAAACCACAAACACATATATATATATATATATATATATATATATATATATATACATATAAAAAGACATGAAAATTATGGATATATGTATGTAACTTGTAAGTTTCATGGGTTTTTGGAAAATGGAGAATAATTTTTAAATGAAAAAATTCATTGACACGAAATAATACTACAAATTTGTTCAAGTATATATATATATATATATCACATCCACCACACACATACATACATACATGCATACGTGTAAGAAATGTGGTCATAGAATTTTACAGCGGCGATTGCAACTCCTAACTACAATAACGTTTGATTGGAAGTCACGTGTCGGTGGCAATGAATTCGAAATGTTGGGGTCACGTGTCACGGCGCGTTTCCGTGAAACGATACGTACCCAAAAGTCACGAAAATCACCCTTCCTTCCGACGATTCTATCGAGATATCGAATTGTTACGATCTTAAAATTTTACATTATTTCATTCATATTTGTTATCTTTTCTTTTCTTTTTTTCTTTTTCTTTTTGTTTTTCTTTTTCCACCAATTGCAAACAATTACATCTACCTTCGTGTGCATTTATTATATTTTTATTTTACATACAAACTCAATCAATGGCGTACAATTAATAATAATTATTAAATCTACAATATTTAATTGTATTTAATATAATTTCTATATGATATAAAAATTTCATTCGTAGATACGGAAGAATAATTAAATTCTAGAGAATTAATTTTAATGAATGAAATTAAACGTAATGAATGAATTTAAAACCCAATAAATGATAAATAACAAAATATATATATATATATATATATATATATATATATATATTATTGTTACGATAAAGAACGTAAGAATGTAAAGGTCGAGTAAAAATGTTTTTTAAGAATTGTTGAAAATTTTAAAAGTTTTTTGAAAATTTAAAGACGAGACAGGAGTGGGAAGGTTTTGATATCGCGCGAAGGTGATTCAGTATGCGATAAAATAATTCTAATTGTATTATTTTTAAAATAAACATTTTTTCTTTTTTTTTTTTTCAAATTAGCCATTCGTAAAAATTGACGAAACAAACATTATTTTCCATTCGAGATATTAAACAAGTACATAATTACGAATTTATTCCCGTAAGAAACTATTGTTATCTGCTGAGTGAGTCGCTGAAGAGAAAAGAAAAAGGAAAAAGAAAAAGTAAAAGACTAAGGAGTAAGAAGAAGAAGAAGAAAAAAAAAAAGAAGAAAAAAAAAAAGAAGAAAAAAAAGAAGAAGAAGAAGAAGAAGAAGAAGAAGAAGAAGAAGAAGAAGAAGCAGTATCGACGAATCCAACGCGAGATCCGGAATCGTTTTCTCTTATTTCTCAGTTGCAAGGAAGGCGGTCTTGAGAGTCAAGAGGTGGAGACAAAGTTCCACGTGGCGAATGAGATCTATCTGTGTCCGTGCATATGTGTACGTATGTGTGCCTGATTGTATTTGTGTGCGCAAGTGTGTGCGAAAACACGCGATACAGTCCATGTATCAGGAGAGTGAGAGAGAGAGAGAGAGAGAGAGAGAGAGAGTGGGTGAGTGAGTGTGAGAGAAAGAGAGAGAGAAAACACGCACGCGCGCCATGTTCGAAGAGAAACGGCCCTGACGACTACGGGGACACTGACAAATGACGCGTGGCGTTGTTCGGCCACGCGACGCCTAATTGACGTTACCGTGACGTCACGTGCCACTGATGCGCCGCTTGCCAACTTACAGGCGCTTCTATTTACTCCTCTCTCTCTCTCTCTCTTTCTCTCTCTCTCTCTGTCTGTCTATGTTTTTCACTTGTGTCACGCGTTCTTTGAGAGACTAACTTTCCTCTTTGGAAAAATCCCATCCTCCCTTCCACCCTTCCTCCCTCCTTCCCGCCAATCTTTTTCTCCCCATTTTTGCACCAATTTCACCCAAAACATCCTTTTTGCGTTTTTTCTCCCTGCTCTGTCACATTTTCTCAAGTACCCTTTAAAAGGGGAGAGAGAGAGAGAGAGAGAGAGATCGACGATTTTTATCAAATCGTAAAGACGGACATACACATATGTCGACAATAATTTTGTACGATCTGAGGATTAATTTTTCTTTTTTTTTTTTTCTTTTTCTTTTCTTATGTCTTTCTTTCTTTCAATTTCTTTTTTCTTTTTTTGGTGATAATAAAAATTATGAAGATTAATTAATTAAAATGATTGCAAACTCTCGTGCATATTTGTCGAATTTCTAAGATACGACGATTAACTTTTCTTTTTCTCTTCTTCTTCTTCTTCTCTTTTATATCTAATATAAAAAATACAAACTTACTACGAGTAAGAATGGATTAGAGCAGAGTGGAATTTTTAAGATGCAAAAATTAATTTTCATTTCGAAACAATAAAACTGATTAGAATTAAATGAAAATATTCAATGTGAATTAAATGCGAATGGGAAGTAGTTTTCTTTATTTATTTTTTTCTTTTTCTTTGACAATCAACAAAGTAACCGATAGTAAGTAATCGAGAAAAAAAATTTTTTCGTAAGAACCGAGACACTGATTAACAAAAAAAAAAAAAAAAAAAAAAAAAAAAAGAAAAAAAAAAGAAAAAAAAAATAAAACAAACCAAAAGAAAGAAACGATGATCAAATTATTGTATATTATAGTATAATAATAAAAAAAAAAAAAAAGAAAAAAAAATGATAATAATTTTCACTTAATATTTTTGCCAACTAAGATTACGTTAAGAGATTTTCATCTATGTAACGTATGTATGTAACATGAGGACACGCAAATGGACGTTCTGAATATCCGGCATGGTCGCGTGGTCGGTGAATAATTAGTCGATTGTCCCGTCTACGGCCGGAAGCCAACCATCAATATTTTTATTGCTATCCAAGCCCCTGTGAAGAAGAACGCGGAGAGCTAAGCGACCCCAAAGCGGTCGCCCTTCATTTTTTTGCGCGTGTCCGAGCCTTCATAAGGGTGACTACTCCTAATGCTAAGTGATATCAGTGATATACCTACACTTGTTTACGCATATATGTATGTACATATGTCTATAAGTCTGTATAAGTGTGTGTGTGTGTTCGTATATACACGAACTCTCGTCTGTGATAATTATTCAATTTTTTTTTATATACGGTGAAAAAGAAAAGAACAAAAACAAAAACGGAAAAGTAATTCCAAATAAATAAATCTAACAGTAGAGTAAACATAAAATATTGAATATAACGATAGAAATTGAAATATATACAATTAATGTTCATTATAATGAATATATATTATTATTATTATTATTATTTAGTTTTTTATAGATATTAATACATTTATGTGTAAAGTAGTATAATGTATTTTTATCTATTGATGCTCATTATAATATTATTCATTCTCGCATATTGAAACATATAATAATATAATGTATTTTTGCATTTCTATATCTATATATATATATATATATAATTTTAAATAATAATTAATTATTAATAATACATACACAATATTTAAGCTAATCATTTTGTAAAATTTATAATTAACAATTAAATTATACAATTAATTTCTTTTCTCTTTTCTTTTTTTTTTTCTTCTTTTTTTTTTTTTTTTTTAATACAATATTATCTGGATTATATAAAGAAAATATTTAAATAAACAAATCCATCCCAGATTTCCAATTCAAAAGTTAAACCGTAGAAGATCATTAAAGTAAGTTCTTTGAAACTTACTATGTGACAAGATATTTCAAAATTATCGATTTTTATATATACATGCATATATGAAAATCTATGTGTGTATGTATGTATGTATGTATGTATGTATGTATGTATATGTGTCTGTGTGTGTGTGTCTATATGTATCTTATGTTAGAAATAAGTGAGGATTAAACGAAAGAGAAGACCTCGCGTCGAAAAGTCCTCCTACTCGATAAACTCAAGGCGGAGCTAATATCGTCGTCGTGTTAGATACCTTCAAGAGGAAGAACTTTCAAACTCACTCACTCTCTTTCTCTCTCTCTCTCTCTCTCTTTCTGCCCCTCTATTTCTATCTCATCGACTTCTTCGTCGATGTTCCCGGAACTTGTTCTATCAAATATGAAGTACTTAGTTCGAGGACACTCGCTATGGTAAGGCAACGTTCTTACGTCGAATTATCGATTAAAATCTAAAATAAGTCTAATCGTGTCTAACTCTAAACTATCGTGTTACGCGTTACATAAATCTTATCGAATGTATTTTGTTAATAATTCGTTCTCCTTCTTTTTTTTCTTTTTCTTTTCTTTCTTTTTTTTTGTCCCCTTCAAAACGTGCACATTCAACACGATGATCGTGAAAGTATGGAAGACTATATTTTCTTTTCTCTTCCTTTTTTTTTTTTATACATCATCACGTTTTGCTTATACATTAAACCATAAATATATAGTATAATATATATATATATATATATATATATATATATATGTGTGTGTGTGAGTACGTGTGTACATAGAATTATATATAGGTGTCAATGTTCAATACATGGATATGATGATCATGTTCCATAGATAAAATCGTAAACATCTATGGTTTATATATCGAACCCATAAATAGTCTCTATATTCTATAGGTATATGAAATTATAAATGTGTATGATCTATACGTAAAATTGCGTATACGTTTTCATGTTTTATGTGAAAAGAAAAGAAAAAAAAAAAAAATAAAAGAAACAAAACAAAAAAAGGAAAAAAAGAAAAAAGAAAAGAAGAAAAAATAAGAATTACATACATACGTCCCCCTCCCCCCGCCGATACATATAGAACGTGTATTAAAACTACATATATAATAGTATGTGTTTTTATATAGAATTACACATAAGAGCTCGCACACACACACACACACACACACACATACACACGCACGCGTTAAATTTAATATAAATTGATGAAATGGATCATGATATTTTTTTTTGTTCAAAAAAAAAGAAAAGAGAGAGAGGGAGAGAGACAGAGAGAAAAGAAAAATGGAACACGTCGAATAAATAGGACACCCTGTATTAACGAAAGAATTGCGTTCCTCGCGTGATTTCTCTTAGAATATCTCTTTACTCGCACAGAATAGATCCTGTCGTAGAGAAGAAAAAGTGTAGCTCCCGTGCCCGGGAGAAGTTGGGGTAGCAGGGTGAAGATAGATTAATGGAATTCGTGCAAAGGGAACACTCGTCATCCAGAACTAGAGGTGAAAGAAGAGAATACCGTAGAAAAACTTTACTCGACGCGCGATTAACCCTCTGGCAGGGCCATCGGGGATAATCGTGGCAACGATTTGTTAAGACTTCATATAACGGGTGTCGTCAAAAAAATTAAAAAGGAATAATAAATTTCTCAATTATTCATAAACACATCTGGTGGTATTAAGAAAATCATACAAATTCATTTTCCGATATATATATATATATATATATATATATATATATATATATCAAAAATAAAATGAAAAAGAAAAAAAGAAAGAAAAATAATCTATAAGAATTAATAATAAATAAATAAATAAATAAATAAATATATCATAATTAATAATTAATAATTTATATAGATTAATGTATATTATTGATTTCAAAAAAAGAAAAACAAAAAAAAAAAAGAGAGAAAAAAATATAGAATTGATCACGCCCAAATTGATTAAGATTAAAAATAAAAAGAAATTAAATAAATAAAAAGAAAAAATATATAAAAATAAAAATGAAAACGATAAATGTCCAAAAATAAGTAGAAAAATTCAAATGTTTGATGTCGAATTCAACAAAAATTTGATTAAAAAAAAAAAAAACAAAAAAAAAAATAAATAAATAAAAAAAGTGGAAAATCGGCAAAAAGGAATTGATTTGTACATCTATAAAAAAAATAAAGTAAAATAAAATAAAATAAAAATATATATCTATCTAGGCATATAAAAATGTTGTCTCATATCGCGATAAAGTCTCACGGTTTTTCTCGATCCTTCATCCCTAATGGGCGACGATGCGTGGAATATGATCCGCGTTATACAGCATAATGTCGCATTATTACTGCACCCTTTTGTCCATACTCCCCCGCGTGCCATATACCAATCGTCCGAGCTTACTTTCCCACAGGAACGCCCCACTTGAAATCGAAGCCACAAATACATACTACGCACTTATGTACCTATATACGTATCAGTTAATACAAACGTCTACAATTTCTGACAAAAAGTTTTCTTTTCTATTTCCACAAAATATCATATCTATCTTTTCATCTTAAGTTCGGAAAAAATAATTTTTTTCTTTTCCAAATAATACGTACATAGAAAAAAATTCTTTGAAATTTCATATATATTTGATTTAAAAAAAAAAAAAAAAAAAAAAATATATATATATATATATATATGTGCATAATAATGTGATTTTTTTCATATCACAAATTTCAATATAATCAAATACATTAGTTTTCTATGTTATTGTTATTATTATTATTGTTGTATTACTATTAATATTATTATTATGTTATACTATATTATTACTTACATTATCTTTATATTATATACATATATTTTTATATATTTATATATAAATATATATATATATATATATATTTTTTTTTCTTTACGTTAGAAGATAAAGCAGAATGCTTTTCGATCGTGTCTCCGAGTCGTTTACGGTTAAAACGCGGATGACTCAACAGCTTCCGGCCGTCCGTTCATCCGTCCGTCCGTCCGTCCGTCCGTCTGTCGATTCGTCGGTTTCAGGGTGCTCGTAGAACGTAATGGCGAGGCCAGATGATAGCAGGCATCACGGTAAGGTATAGAAAAGCGACGCGTGTTTGTTAAGAGATTCGCTACGGCGCGGTTCCCGTGGCGAAGCGCTAAGTGCATCCCTCTATTATGCAAGCTCGTCTTCCTCCAAAACTCCCTTCAGGAGTATTTCTAAGAGAAAGAGAGAAAGGTAAAGAGAGGTAAAGAGAAAGTGAGAGAGAGAGAGAGAGAGAGAGACAGAGACAAAGAGATTCAGGTTTGATAATGCAATTCGATTGCGGATATTTCATTTTTAATGATTACAAAATTAAATTAACAATCACAGTGCCGTTGAAATAATAATAATTAATTTATCTCTCATAGAAATTATTTCTCAATTCTTCCTTCATTCGACAATTGAAATAATTAAAATATCATTTAATAATTACTTACTTATAAATATTATATATTATTCCGTTATATTAACTTATATAAATCCAATTCGATTCGATGGCAACCGAAATAAAAAGTACTACATACATAAAATACAAGCTGAAAAATTTCTCGGTCGCAATGGGTTAAGTGTGTCGAAGAATTAGGAAGAAAGAAAAAAAGAAAAAAAAAAAAAGAAAAAGAAAAAGAAAAGGAAGAAAAGAGAGAGAGAGAGAGAGAGAGAGAGAGAAAGAGAGAAAAAAAAAGACACGAATTAGGAAGAGAAAACACCACGAGAGGAGAGAAACGGACGACAGGCGTTTAGTGAGAATTTTAAGAATGGTATAGAAGAAAGAAGAAGAAGAAAAAGAGGAAAAAGAAAAAAAAGAAGAAAAAGAAGAAAAAGAAGAAGAAGAAGAAGAAGAAGAAGAGGGTAATCTCGTATCGAGAACTCGCATCTGCTACGTCACTGACCCGGGCCACTTTCCTTTTCCGGATGTATTCATTCCCTTGGAAGCGCATTCGGTTCGCTTCTCAGCTCTTCTACTACTTCTTTTTGTTCTTCTAATTCTCTCACTCTCTTTCTCTCTCCCTCTCTCCCTCTCTCTCTCTCTCTCTCTCTCTCTCTCGGATACTCTTTTCGACCCTCCTTGACTAATCTACCTGGCCATCTACATCCACGTTATCTTGCATCGCGGACGACGGTGACTACTAATTCGAGGATTTAGCAAAGGTAAGACTTTAAAGGTGCTGTGATGCTATTCTCTCTCACTTTTTCTCTTTCTCTCTCACTTTCTCTCTTTCTCCCTCTCTTTCTCTCTCTATCTCTATCTATTTATCTATTTATCTCTATTTATCTATCGATCTATCTATCTATCTCTCTGTCTGTCTGTCTGTCTGTCCGTTTGTCTCATTCTCTTTCATTTAGAATCGAGGAAAGATCACCCATCGAGGGTTACCTTTATCGTCGTAAAATGGTAGCTCGAATTGTCTCTTCGAGTTTTACGAACCTAATGTCTTACGTTAAATGTGATCTTTACCTAAGATATATTATTATCTATTCATCGTAAGATACCGCTATTGTTCTTTCTTTTCCTAACGTTAAACGTGACAAATCCTTTAAGTATAAGTAAGCATCTAACCCTATTTACCTTTATCGAATTTCATATTATTTATTATATATATATATATATATATATATATATATATATGTATATATATATATAAAGAAGTTACAATATATGATTGTATGGATATTATTTATATATAATTTTATTAATTATTAAAAAAAAAAAAAAAAAAAACTTAGTAACAATAAGAAAGAGAATTTAAATGAGAAAGAAAGAGAAAGAAAGAGGGGGAGGGGGAGAGAGAGAGAGAGAGAACAGACGACAATATTTATCTTCATAAATTTCATACACCTACTTATATTATGTACAAATGATTAGAGAACTTACGTCCTAAGTACTTGCTAAGTATATATATAAATCTTACTGACGATAAGTTAGAGAAAGGTAGAAGAAAAGAAAATAAAAAAAAAAAAAAGAAAAAAAATCATTTTCTCTTTCCCTATCACTCACTCACTCTCTCTCTCTCTCTCTCTCTCTCTCTCTCTCTCTCTCTCTCTCTCTCTCTCTCTCTCTCTCTCTCTCTCTCTCTCTGACATATACATACTCATACATATAGACCCAGACGATAACGCATTTTAATACCTACAGCACGTTCCAAGTGCACCCCACGTAAAAGTGACTGGTCCAGTTCGATTAGCGTCCAACTAGATTCGATTAAGGTGCTGCAAACACCAGAGCCATTCTCCATCTCTCTCTCTCTCTCTCTCTCTCTCGCTCCCTCTCTCTCTCACTCTTTCTCCCTACTGTACCCTTCGTACAGTATAATAAATTCGATTTTGGTTGTCCAGAAAAGCGCAATGAGACTCGACGTAGGTTCTCGACGCTTCGACGACGAAACGAATCATCGTTCCCCTTCAATCCCCTTCGTCCCTATTCCACTTCTACACCGTCTCATCTTCCTTCTCTTTTTCGTATACATATTCGCAGATTCGGTGTACACGACATGATATGGATTGATTACGACAACGCGTCGCACTTTAAAAACTCAGTATTCATCGAAAAGGGGATGGAAAGATTCTAGGCTCTCTCTCTCTCTCTCTCTCTCTCTCTCTCTCTCTCTCTCTCTCTCTCTCTCTCTCTCTCTTTCTGTTTCTTTTAAAAAAGAAAAAGAAGAAGAAGAGGAGGAGGAGGAGAAGGAAAGGGAGAAGAACTTTCGTCAAAATATTTTTTCTATCAACCCTCCCTCCCTTCCTCCCTCACTCTTCTATTCTCTTCTCTCTTATTCCCCTATAACAAAGCACAAATCGACCCGGCAACACTTTATATTTTCTTATAATTATTCGACGAAGTTTTATTGGGGAATTAATTAAAAAGTGTAACCCTTAAAGTTTTCAAAGTTTCTTAAAAGTGTCAAAGTAAACAGGTATTTATTTATCTACATACGTATTTACGTATTTATATAAATGAATAGATTATAAATGTTGGTAGACATTTGTTAAATTTCGTTACGACGAAATTTGCTATTTGACGATCGGCAAAATTTGACGATGAGATTTTCGAAGATTTTTTTTTTTGTTTTTTTTTTTGTTCTCTTTCTTACGACGGTGTCGCAACCGGAAGTTTCTAAGCGAAGCCAAAAGTTTCTACATGATTTTGAGAAATCAATTACTTATTTTTTTTTTTTTCATTGTTTCTATACTTCTAATTAGACTTTCAATTTTACAAGCTGATACTTTACGGACTTGTATGTTTTATAATCTGACAAAAAAAAAAAAAGAAAAAAAAAAGAAACGGATAAAATTGGCGCATAAAACGTATCGATTTTTTAAATTACGCAATACACCCTCTTATATTTAAGAGGTCTGCCATTTATAGTTATCTTTTAAAATTATTGATAACGATGAAATATTGAAAGATTTTAAAGACGCGCGTATTATCGTATTTTATGGAACAACGTGCGAGATACATAAATTTGATCTAAAAATCTTTTCGAACTACTATTAACGTGTCTCTACATACATTACTTCCTACATAAATATGCACGTATATATATACGTCTATCTATGTACGTATGTATGCAACGTGTTGAACAGTTTTACCGTTTTTTTTCTTTTTTTTGGGGGGATTTCTTTCCTTTTTTTCCTACATTTTTTCTTTTTTTTTTTTTTTTTTTTTTTTATTCCGTGATAAATATATAAATACCTATCCATCTAACGCTTTATCAATACTGTTATTTAATGTACACACTAAGCTACCATACGTTCTTAAGTGACATACGGTCGTCGAATAGCAAATACAAGCGATAGATTATACAGTCGACTGGATTAGTCTATCTAAAATTCGATCATGATCCTAATGGAAACGTTAAAGACTGAGACAAAGATGGTTTTTATTTTTTTTTTCTCGTCTTTTTTCTTTCTTCTTTCTTTTTTCGTCTTATCAAACATCAAAAGGATATGCCACGAGCGTTTATTACGATAAATAAATAATCTTGGTACTTTCAACATTTTAATACATTCTAACCTAAAAATAATCAATACGTATGTATATGTTTCGTTAAATAATTTCGACAATTGTTTTATTAGATCGAAATTTTTACGTTAAACATAAACGAGATGAAGATAATTTAATGACACGTCGTTTACTTTTGCCGATCTAACTTCTAAAAATATTTTCATGTTAAAAAAAAAAAATTTTATATATATATAAAATTTTCGTCGTTTTATTAAATAAATTACGAAAATTAATTTAGGTCGAAATTATCGTGGATAAAAATCTTGAAGCTTTGACGACTGATATTATATTGCTGTCAATCTAACCTCTAAAAATATTTTCACATTATATACATATATGCACATATATGCACATTAATACATATATATATATATATATATATATATATATATATATATATATATATTCGCATTAGGTTAAATAAATTCGAAAATTACTTTAAATCGATATGATAATATAATATTGAACGAGAAAAAGAGTTCTTTCAACTTCGACGACTCATTATCCTATATAATATATACATATATATAACCCCCATAGATATTTCTAAATATATATGTATAGATATATATATTCACGAGTATGTATATACGCGATTTCTTAAATATATACGGCATCACAATTTACGCACGACCAAATCAATCGATGTTCTAACCTAAAATTAGACACCGAAACTAAAAACGATTTATTATCAACTTGGAACAAATCGATGTCGTTCGAAATAACGTTCTACATAAATTATATATATATATATACACACAAAAAAAAATATATATATATATATATGTATACCAATCAGAAAAAAAATGGCCAAACGGTGTCTATAAGAGATTTATTTATTCGATGTCCCAGGGATATTTGAAATTACTCACGTGTACGAACGACCATATGTTTGGTTAATCATCACGTTCGACGTTTGTAGTCGCTTAAACTCGAAATAATCTCATCTTCGTACATAGCTCTTTTTACCGTCGGATACAGATTGGTCACGTGACATGGCTGGTAGTATCTTCTATCCTCATCTCTCTCAGGTATCAACGATTTCACATTATTTTCTTCTCTCTCTCTCTCTCTCTTTCTTTTTCTCTCTCACTCTTTTTCTTCATTCACTTTTTCCTTCACGCACAATGCCTAACCTAAAATTATAAAATAAAATAAAAAAAAAGACACTTGCACTAATCGTCACGTCACATAACACCATCTATAGAGATTGTTCTATCAAATGTTTCAATAAAAATCGACATTTTATATGAGTCATTTATCATACAAGATATTTAATAATTTCTATTTTAATATTTGCGATATTGTCATACGAGACGAGTCGAATAAAAGTAATAACATCCTTTCGTTACGAGTAGTCACCGTGGAATGATACGTACTTTATTTCCGTAAGATTTTTGTTTTTACACGACCTTTTCTCATTAGTCTATTTACAATCGGACTAATTTGAAGGTATCGTAGTTACGTTACGGCATTATACACATCTGTCTACCGTGTATTTGTTGCGTTAATCTCGTTTATATGTATATCGTTTAAGAAAACGATTCTCGACGACATACATTCATTACTAAGCAACGAAGTAATTGATTAGATGATATTACATATTAATTATTCTTTCTCGAATTACTATTTATTATTTTGTTAATTTATATGAAAGAACGTAAAACTATGTAGAATTGTGGAAATACAGATGTGATAAAAAAGAAATGGAAAAAAACAAAAAAGAAACGAAACCAAATCGTACGATTTGTACTTCGAAATAAATAATATATATATATATATATTAAGAAAAAAAAGACACGATCATAACGCAAATAAGACGACGAGGATACTGAAAGCAAAAGTACTGACGTGTGACGTAATACGAAAATGTAACCAAGATGGCGTAATAAAATAAAACGATTTGTCGATATGATTTATACTATTAGTATTCTAAAACTTTCTAATGTATGTTTCTAATAGCATAATAAACGTACAGATCATAAATAATATGCTATCATTTTTACCTTAAAAATGACGATTAATTATACGTATCCTTGATTTCACACGATACTTCAAGCGTCTTCGCGAACACGACGAATACGTTTAAATCTTCGACAAATGACGAATTTGATTGGTTGACCAATTGAGAGACAGAGAAAGAGAGAGAGAGAGAAAGACGAGATGAAAAATGCAAATTAAATTAAATCACCCGCGAATTTCGAACAATTCAATACACTACATATATTTTTAATTCTAATATAATCGTAGAAATATTAAAATCATTCTGTAAATAGAATCAATTAATCATTTAGATAATAGCATAGTAATAAGAAAAACAATTCCAATTTTTTTAATAATTATAAATGGTATCTCAATAATTAATATATAAATCCATTTTTTTTTCTTTTTCTATCGAATAAAAGACACATGACGTTACAAATAGTATAATTTATTTTTGACAAATTTTATTGAGATCGTAAGAATAAGAAATAAATTGTCATACAAAGGTTATGTAATAAAAAAAAATTTTTTTTAAATAATTCATATAATAACAATTATATTATAACAACAATTTTTTTACACTATCACGAATAAACTTAAAGAGTAAAATACGTATAACTATATATATATATATATTTTTATACGAATATATGTACATCACTAGGATATGATTTGCATATACGACCTATATGACAAATTTTTAATTAAGTAGTCATAATAATAAAAATCAAATTTATTACATCAATCAATAATCCTATGAAATATTAATCACCATAATATAAATCACATAGAATTTTTTTCTCCCCTATCGAATAAACACCATATATATGTATACCACAAAGAACATATAACGCAAATATATATATATATATATATATATATATATATATATATATATATATATACACACATATATCGTTACGATAATTTGCCTTAGACAAATTTTATTCAAATCGTAAGAACGCAGAAATATAATCGAATCACCCCGAACAAATCCAGGGCAGCTTTTTCGTTATTCTTGAGCCTACATACGTAATGTAATAATCGTCGTGTATACCAGCCATATGTGCTAGAAACGATGAGCCCTTCCTCACTCGTCCATATACATATCACATCACATACATAAATACATACATACATACATACATATATATATATATATATGTATATGTATATAGCTAGTCGTGTCGAGATCGAAGAGAGCAAGGTGCAAGGGAGGAGACTGCTGCTCGTGATTCTGATTAAATCAGCATTAGAGAGGTCCATGAAAGATCGAGAGAGAGAGAGAGAGAGAGAGAGAGAGAGAGAAAGAGAGATCGACCGATCGACCTCGTTGCACCCTTCGAGTCCTTGCGTCCTTCGACAATGACACCAAATGTCGAATCCAAAAGCTGCCGCCCAACCATCCCTCCCTCATCCACCCTCTCTACACCCCATACCCCACAAACGATCCTTGTCGCTGGACGAGGGCAAGCTTTAATCACGATCCTTGAAACCTTGCTATGCGATACACACACTCTCTCTCTCTCTTTCTCTCTCTCTCTCTCTCCCTCACTCTTTTTCGCTCGCTCTTTATTCAGCAAATGTATCCAGCAACGTAAGAGCAGGTGCCTTTGCAAAAGCTGAATCTCGATTCCCTCTATACTGCAAGGCTCTAGATTTCTATTGACGCGAGAACATGTTGCACTTTGCGCTCGATTACAGGCTTGACCCTGTACCACTCGCAGTCGTACTACCACCCCCGTTATTCTCTTCCATATCTTGTTTGCCCTCTTCAAAAGAGAAAAAAGAAAAAAGAAAAAAGAAAAAAGAAAAAAGAAATAAGAAAGAAAGAAAGAAAAGGAAAAAATATTAAGTAAAGGGCAACGACCTTATCATATGAACGCTTTCATGAGATAAGCGTCTGTTTTTAAATAAGTAAATTTCTTGTAAAATAAACGATAAATGATCAGTATAAAAAATACATCGTCAGAATTATGTCTGAATTTATATGAAATATTTATATCATATAAAGACAAATTATTAGATTTACAAATACTTTCATTAAAACATCGACGAAACTTTTCTATTTAATCGTTTTAATAGATACTGACCAATAATTATAACATATCCAATGATTATAATTCATACTGATCGTTCGTTCGAAATATTTATTATTAAAATGAAATATAAAAAAGAAAGAGAGAAAAAAAAGAAATATATTTTCTGACAACCCGAACAATTTCTTCTTCCCTCTCATCGCTCTTCAATAAATATCAAGCATATTACTCGATAGAATATTATCAACCCACCACCTCCCCTCTCCATCCTTATTCTTACCATCTTAAGAAAAAAAGAGTAATAGCAGATGGTCGTTACTAGAAAAGGGGGGTACGGAAATTTTCAGAAAAAACGTCCCTTAGAAAACCAAGTATTTTAAGAAGGGGGTGGAATAGTAGTTTCCTTAGGCAGTAACTTTATCATCCCTTCGGGTTTTGGAGAAACGACGAATTCTCCTTTCGTTCTCTTCTCTTCTCTTCTCTTCATTTCTCTTCTCTTCTCTTCATTTTTCTTCTCTTCTCTTCTCTTCTCTTCACTTCTCTTTTTCAGATCGACGTACGCTCTCGTTGACGCGTGCACGCACCGAACGTAACGACATAGTTGTGATCGTGCGCAGGGAGAAACGACGAAACGTTCTACCCTCCTTGCACGCGCTAAAAGCATATCTGTGTCGCCTCGCGAATACATACGGAACGGGACGGGCCGGTATAACAGGGGGAAAAAGGGAACAAGGGAAAAGGAATTGGAACGACAAGGACAGAAAGGGAGAGGGAGGGGAGAGAGAGAGAGAGAGAGAGAGAAGGACAATGACTTTTCGTACGTTGAGATTCTCGAGACTTTCCGACATTGTTTTTTTTTTCTTTTCTTTTCTTTTCTTCCCTTCTCTTTTCTTTTTTTACTTTACAGAACTTTTTTGTTCGACTGTTTTGTTTTGTTTTGTCTGTTTTTTCCTTCCATTTTTTCTTTTTTTTTTTTTTTTTTTTTATTTATTTATTTATTTATGCATCTAACACGGGAAATTGTTTAAATGACGAACGGGAATGGGGAAAGAAATATTAAGGATTTGTGTTGGGTTATCACGTTTTAAACGTGTTTTTGTAAATTACTAAGATTGCTCTAATTTCTTTTTCTCTTTTTTTTTTTTCTTTTTTGACTTTTTTTGTCAATTCAATTAAAACTAATGTAAAATTATTATCATCAAGAGTTTTGACCAGGCAAAAAGAGGGAGAAAACGTTTCACGTAGGAGATGCGCAAGGAGATGTGAACAGGATCAGGATCAGGATCAGAATCATAAATATTGACCACACTCCTCTTCTATCCATGAAAAGCACACAATCGCGATATGGTAGACGGTCACGGTGGGAGTAGTACGGATTCACCCTTACATTTCGGCCATAAATATTGATCAGTAATAGTGTACGCTCCTTATACTCGTGCTGACGATATCAAGAAAGATAGAAACGTATATAAAGAGAGAGAGAGAGAGAGAGAGAGAGAGAAAAAGAGAGAGAGAGACAGACAGACAGACAGATAGAGAAACGTATATGCAGAGTAAGTAAGAGAGAAAGAGAGAGAGAGAGGAGCCGAATGACGTCCCCATGGGAGATTCGCTGGTTGTGTGTTTGCCGTCGATGATTGCGGTTAATTACAACACTACCCGCATGTTTGTATGTCAAGCCTATATATACATAAAGAGACCGGTAACGATCTCCCATGGGATACTCGTCTTGGAACACATTGGTAACTTCGAAGTAACATCCTCGAATAAATGAGCAGACGATGTGTACCTGCTAGTATTTTAAACGCTTTCCTTATTTTTCTTTTAGGTTTCTTTTTTCTTTGGAGTATTTTTATCTTTTTTTTCTATAGTTTTTTTTTTTTTTTTTTTTTTTTTTGTTAATCACGAGTCCATGCTCGTCTTAATTACATTCTCGAACATCGTACAAGATATATATATATATATATATATATATATATATAAAATGCACCATAGAAATTTTCAATCGTATCAAATCTAAATAACATAAATAATACCTATCTGACAAAAATAATTTTTTCTATAAAAGATAAGATTTAAAACAACGATAATGAAATAAATTGTTGATAAGTTTCATATGGAGATATAAAAAATAAAAAAGAAAGAAAAAAGGACAGAAGACTGATTAAGAACAAGAGAACTTTTCTCTCCTTCTCTCTCTCTCTCTCTTTCTCACATATATATATATATATACACACACACAGACACGCACACGCTTACACATACATTCTCTTATTTTTAACATTCGCGAGGAAGGGTCTCCACGATCGAGCACTGAACGAACCCCCAATTCAGGAAGTATTTCTTCCGAGTCGGTGAGCCGCGCCGGAAATGAAAATTTCACATCTGAATTTTTTCGCATTCGTTTCTATCTCTCTCTCTCTCTTTCTCTCTCTCTCTCACTCTTTTTTCGAAGGGGGTGCCCTTGGTAGCGAGCCAGGAAGAGACAGAGGACAATGGCTAAACCACCCTGTGTCACCCTGCGTTAATTTCTAACGTCAACGACGACGTTTCACTCCCTCTTTATTTCCACTCTCCCTCCCCCCCCTCATCATCATCCCCCTTTCTCCATACTATCTTCATACTACTTCACCCATCCCTATTTCTTTCTTTCCTTCTTTCTTTCTTTTTTTCTTTCTTTCTTTCTATCTATCTACCTATCTACCTATCTACCTATCTATCTATCTATCTGTCTATCTCTCTTTCCTCCTTTCCATCTCCATTAAAGAGTCCTTCGAGTACATATCCGGTGACCCGATTTAAAGCCAAAAAGAGGGCGATTTCCTCGTCGACGCCCGTTGTCAGTAACCTCGGAAACGTTCGAGAGGGTTAGGTAGGGGTTGTCTGTTATAAACGTTAGAAAAAGGCAATCGCTCGTAGTGGATGACTAAAGGTCCGTTTCACGGTGTCTCCTCGTTGACGACTAATCGACACTCCTTTTCACCTTCCCCTATATTTTCTTCGATTAATTTCAACGTTCGTTCGTGCAGGATAATCGTAGAAATGACTTTTGTATTATTATTCGTATTTTACTTGTTCGTACAGTTTGACATGTTATATTATTATTCTTTCATCGGTCATTATCACAGAAATTATATTAAAAATATCATCCTTGGATAATAATTAATTATTAATTTTTTTTCTTTTTTTCTTTTTCTTTTCTTTTCTTTTCTTTTATTGTTTTATTTGTATGGACACATGAAACGACGTTAGATATTTTAATATAAAAATTAATTATATACGTGCAAATTAACGAAGGAAATTTTTTAATTTAAAAATATCTTTAATTTTGTTTAGGAAAAAATTGTAATACGAGATTATACGGGACGTTTAAAATTAAATATTGTAAAATAATATTAATTAGATCAGTAGAAATTGGTCAATCGAATTTTTTATTTGTAAAAAATTTCAAATCACATTATTTCGAAAGACACGGTCTAACGGTGTATACGTACAATTCAAAGTAAAACGTTGGATGTTAAATATTCTTAAATAAATGATTATTCGAATTTATAAAAATTTATGTCATCTTAATTTCTTATCAAAAAATCTTTGTACAATCGCGTTTTCCAAAATTCTAATAAAATACGAAAACAAGACGATCTCGAATAATCGAAATCTAAATATCGTTTACAAAATAGAATTTTAATCGATAAAAACGATATTGCTCTGCGATCTTCGTCGAACGAATTTTTCTATAGAAAAAAAAAAAAAAAAAAAAAAAAAAAAAAAAAAAAAATAAAATAGAATAAAATAAAATCATATTCCCAAACATAATAACAACGCAATACGAGCCGATATAAGTTGTCAGAAGCGAAAGGATTGAAATAACAAAAATAAGTAATACTAACCCCGATCGAATATACCAACATCGAGAAAATTCAACGACCGAACTTAAGTTCTTAATTATCCACATGAGTACCTGTTTTAATTTTCATTAATCAAAAAAAAAAAAAAAAAAAAAAAAACCCCGAAAGGTATTTCAAAGATTTATAAGCGCATGCATTGATTATCATCGATAAAAATAAATCTAGTCTTATTTTTCTTTACTCTTAGGCATATCCCAGTCTCGTATCCAGTCTGTCATCCGACTCACGATGATACCTCTAAATAGCAACCCTAGAGACAATCAATCAGCTGATCACTGGACCTTGACTGTGTCCACATTGCGCGCCTTGCATAGTATCGTTACTGGTACTCGTATATATTGTGTATATATATATATATATATATGTATGTGTGTGTATATGTGTATGAGCCCCCTACTGTCTATCTTTTATCTTTTTCTTTCTTATTCATCGACTAGTACAATAACTAGCGTGAATCGTGCCTCTCTTTTCTATCATCCTCTTTGTCTTCCTATTTTCCTCTGTCTCTCTCTCTCTCTCTCTCTTTCTCTCTTTCTCTCTTTCTCTCACTCTCGTTGATCGTCTGTCTTGCTGATTATCTATCTATCTATCTATCTATCTATCTATCTATCTATCTGTCTGTCTGTCTGTCTCTGTCTCTGCCTCTCTGTCTGCCCGTTAGATCCACCGTGTTTAATGCTCCACGTCGGTGAGTCGACACCATAAGGGGCGCGAGAGACTATGAAATAAAATAACACGTATACTCATGAATGGATAGCTACATCTGCGAACAAAATATCTTTTTATCGACCAATGATTCGATCAAGTGGATGGAACATGGTAAATGAAAATAAGGGAGAAAAGGGAGGGAATGGGTGGGTGGATGTAAGATAAAGTCGAACTTGAAACGTTCTTTACGAAATTACGAGATTCGTTTCGGAATTTTTTTTATCAATTAATTTTTTGATCCGTAATTGTTTTCTTTTATATATATATCCATTATTTTTATCGAACGATAATCTATATTTTATTTTATATTATCGTCATTGAAGTAATACGAGCTTTAATATTTTTTTTTATCTTTTTTATTTAAAAACAATTCATTAATTATTCAGATATCATCGATCGTAACAATTTTAAGGAAAGAAGGATTATGACTATCGGACTGTTTCTTTTTCGTTTCTATTGAATAATATCGTGAAGGAAAATAAAAAAAAAAATTAAACAAAAAAAAAAAAAAAGAAGGAGTCCAAAATAAATTTTATAATTATCGTTCTAATTAATGATCAAGAGATCCTGAATATGATCCATAATGATCAACGTTGTCACGATTATTTTTATACGTCAAAATGTATTTGTAGAAAAGTTTTTATTTATAAAGAAAAAATAATCGATTAATTTATTAAAATCTAATTCTATCAAAAAGAAAAAAAGAAAAAAAAAAAAGAGAGAAAAAGAAAAATAATTCGTATTATTATCATTGCGTTGAATCAAAAGAACGATTATCATGTACATAATCACAAAAATAATTCTATTATACTTTTATCGTAATCATTTAATGAATAATTTAAACTAGTCATTATATCATGAATAGATAAATTATTTCAGTAGAGAAATAAACACTCGCCACTCGGATTTCTTCCTGTAATTGTATAAATTTCTGATGTAAAAAGACTGTTACACATACACACACACACACACACACACACACACACATATATATATATATATATACATACATAAAAAAAAAGAAAAAAAGAAAGAAAAGAAAAGGAAAGAGAGAAGAAAAAGGAAGAGGAAACAACATCACGTCCTGAGCAACGAGTTGTCTCTTGTCTGTTCAACGATATCCGGTGAAAAGTTTCACCGTCGAACGTAACTCGATGTAGCGGTTCGGTTGACCGCGCTGTGAACGAGCGCGAGAGAGTTCGCTGGCTCACCGGAAGCTTTTATTGTTTTACAAGTTTACGGCGACCGTCTAGGGATCATGGGACGAGTCGACTCGACCCCACGA
>NC_062189.1:16769201-16771701 GCF_912470025.1 Vespa velutina
CCTAGCCCTCTCTATTCGCGGTGTGTTCACGCGGCAAAGGGTTGCTGCTCTTCGCGTATAATCGTGAGAGCAGCAACGTTTCTACCTACTATCATGCTTGCCGTTACTACTACTTGCTACCACCCACCAACGATCCCCTTTTTCTAACCACCCTCCTTCTCTCTTTCTCTTTATTTCTCCTTCGTTCTACAAAATTTTTCCTTTTTTCGTTTCGAACGTACCCAAGGATTCCGTGTCTAATTCTTTCCAACGATAGAGAACTTAATTGTGGTTCTTCCTCGTGAACACAACGGATCCAATAACCCTCCTTCTCCTCCTCCTACTCTTCCTATTCCTCTTATTCCTCCTACTCCTCCCATTTCCTTGCAAACCATCCATGGTCCACGTTATTCTTTATTATACATTTTTCTTCGACTACTTTGATAACTATTAAATTAAGTTTCTTTTAAGTTAGTTTCAATGAGAAATTAAACTGTTCTCCGAAAGGATCAATTTTCTTTTCTTCTTCTTCTTCTTTTGCGCTTCTTATTATTTCCTTTTCTTTTTTTCTTTTTTTTTTTTTTGTTGTTTTGGCTAATAATTTTTGTTTTATACCAAGTCCCCTTTAATCCAACAGACATTCCATTAATAGTAATAATAATTATTATTATTATAATAATAAATTTATAATTATAAACGATAATAATTATAATAATTGTAATAACAGTAATAATAATAATAATAATAAAAATTTAAATAATTATTTATAATAATAATATAAAGTCAATATTTTTTATCTAAGTATAATAATAACTCCTATTTTTCTATTATTTTCACTCCAACAATTTCATTATATCATTTTCTCTATCAAACTAACAAACGTTCTAATAATAATATTGATGATGATCATGATGATGATAATGATAAAAATAATAATAATGAAACAAATTTAATATTTGTTCATTTAATTCCGATTTTTCTAATAACTTTTTTTTATATCAATTCCTCTCCCTCTCTTTCTCTCTCTCTCTCTCTCTCTCTACCAAATTAAACAGACATTTATTACTACTACTACTACTATCAACAAAAAAAAAAAAAAAATAAAAAAAAAATAATAATAATAATAACGATGATAATGGAAACGATAATAATAATAGAAATTTAATATATTCACCCAATTTTAAATTTCTCTAATAACTTTTTCATACGAGCTATTCCAAAATTCTAATAATAAGAGAAAATCAATAATTAAATTCTAACATTAATTTTTTTTCCATATAAAACATATTTTCAATCTTATTATTTCTATCATAAATTGAACGAACATTTTAACATTTTAATAAATAATAATTATCAATTATGTAAGATAAGATGTACGTAAATACGTAAATTGAAATATCAATTGATCAAATTTACGAAGTTACAAAACTTAAAGGATTTTAAAACAACTTAAAAATCTCGAACTACCGAGAAAGGTCAGAACGATCTATTCTACGTAGATTTCTCTTGACGAAATACGTAATACTTTTTTCCGGATGGGAATCAATCGTGAGTTCGACGTAGCGGAACGTAAATGCACTACTCGCTTTCTCTCTCTCTCTCTCTCTCTCTCTCTCTCTCTCTCTCTCTCTCTCTCTCTCTCTCTTTTATATATGCACTCATCTCACGTTGAGTTGCGTGCCAAAGAGTAGGAGACACGTCGAACGTATAGGTATATGAGAAAATGTAAATATATATACATACATACATTCAGACATATATATATATATATATATATATATATATATATATATATATAAAGAAAAGAAAAAGAAAAATAAAAAAAAGAAGAAAAAAAAAGAAAGAAAAAGCAGGCACGCGTGATATATTATGCAGTCCCGCTAAGTGGAGCCCCTGAGACGTTGTAGGGTGAGAAAGAGGAGAAAGAGGGGAAAGAGAAGAAAAAGGAGAGAAAGAGAGAGAGAGAGAGAGAGAGGAGCGAATGGAAAAAGAAAAAGGAGAAAGGGAAGTTACTTGGACGAGCAGCTGTATTAAGTGCGCCTATAGATTACGGGAACCCATGGAAAAAGCTTGGAGGCGCTTGGTCGCGCTAAAACGCCTTGGAAAAAAAATTACCCTCCGGACTCCATACGTCATCCTATGCGCGATCCACTCCAAGTTCAATATGTGTGTATACATCGTATACGTATATATGTATATGTAACTATGTATGCGAACGAATTCTCTTCCTCCTTTTCCTTCTTCACCTCCTTCACCACCTCCTCCTTTTCCTCCTTCTTTCTCCTCCTTCTTTTCATAGTCGGTCTACTCTTCCGTTTCCACTTCTTTCTCTAGGTACTTTTTCTTTTTTTTTTCTTTTTCTCTTTTTTTCTTTTTTTTTTCTTTTTTTTTTTTTACCATTTCAGCACTCTCACTTCTTGTTCCGTTATTTTTTCGTTTCTCTCTCTCTCTCTCTCTCTTCTTTTTTTGTTTTGCTTTCTTTTTTTCTTTTTCAATTTAAAAAAAATTTTTTTCACTTTCT
>NC_062189.1:16776701-16781701 GCF_912470025.1 Vespa velutina
CCGAGATTCGAACAAAAAAATAAAAAGAAAAATTATATATATCTATATATATATATATATATATTGAAAAAAGAATTGAATAGATACTCCCACATTGATTCGATTATACTCGTTACCTTTTACACGATACGAACGAGATTACACAGCAATAGTTTTTAATTAGCTATCATAGAAAAATACCATTTTCATTAATCGCAAATCGTGCAGAAACTATACACATACTCGATATTATTATAATAATAATAAGAATAATAACAATAAGAATTATAACAATAATAATAATAATAATGATATTAATAATATTATTATCATAAAAATTATTATTATTATTATTATTATTATTTATTATTATTATTACTTTTAGGAGACCAAAAGTCGATCGCCCTTTTTCTTGTATACATGTCAAATCGCTAAAGCTTTACAAAATTTATCGCTAATAAATTTACGCTATATGTACGGCTTAATCATATATATATATATATATATGGTTTTATGTGTAATTATAATATTATATGCATATACATGTGTGCATGTGTGTACGTATATATAAGAATGTTGAGTGAAATTTCATGTATATGTTTCACGTGAATTTCAACATGTTTTCATGTATTAATACATTAATATATAATAATCGTTAATACATACATATATATACGTACACATATATATATATATATATATTATATGTATACACACACACATATATATATTTAGTAAAATACTCGCGTAAATTATTGCATTGGCAGGACATTGCACTGGTGCGTTTGTTACTGTCCACGAAAACTAGTACCATATAGATAATATATATATTATACATATATCTATATATAAATATATGTATAATATGTTAATAAGTACTCAATATATCTTAGATTAAATTAATATTTAAATCGAATCTTCCTTGTATCGTTTGTTCGTACGTATTTAACGATTAATTTAATTCAATATGAATAAAAGAAAAAAAGAATAATAAAAATATTGCACCTTTCTTTTTTTTTCCTTGTTTTTTTTTTCTTTTTTTTTTTTTTTTTTTTTTTTTTTTAAGATAGAAAAAATAAAAAGAAACTGAACCAATCACATTTTGGAACCTTTTTGTTTTTTTTTTTTTTTTGTTTTTAGAAAAATACTACGAACGTGTTAAGCCTTGATTCACAACGTGAAGTGATTGGATTTACAAGGAGAAAAATAATAATAATAATAAAAAAAAAAAAAAAAAATAAAAAAAAAAATAAAAAAAGAGAATACAATGAGCAAAAAAATATATTATAAATTAATTGAACAAGGAAAGAGAGAAAGAGAGAGAGAGAGAGAGAGAGAGAAAAAAAAAGAGATTAAATTAATTGATAATTAATAAAGAAATTAAAGAGTAATAATAATAAATGATATAAATATTTTCATATCAGCCATCGACGGTACAGTTAACGTGGTTAACACTCGCACGCAAAAAGAGTTTTATCTAATAATCTATATTATCTATATTATCTAAGGAAAATCTCTCTAATACATATCGTATATAATAGAAATATATTTATTAATAGAAATCAATTTTTAGAAGGCTCCTGCATTATTATTATTATTATTATTATTATTATAATTATTATTATAATTATTATAATTATTATAATTATTATTATTATTATTATAATTATTTATTATTATTATTATTATTTAGAAGACACATCCTTCAATCCTCTCGCGTTTTATTATTCGACCATAAAAAAGCGGATTAAATAAGGAAATATGTATATACGAATGCGTTATATATATATATAATATACGTATATAATACCTATCTATGTATGTATTTCTATATACTGCTATGTAACGTCTAAATCGACATTTCGTATCGTCAGCTGTGATAAGGGACTAGATTCAAAAATGTACGAGCTCGATTTTAACGATATTCAAATGAAAAGTCACATTTCTTGTTTCCTTCTTTCTTTTTCTTTTTTTTGTTTTTTTCTTTTTTTCTTTTTTTTTTTTTTTTTCTTGATTTCTCTTCAATCTCTTCAATCAAGCAAAAGCTTATAAAATAGATCTTCGCGCTAAATACGTTTTAAAATCATTTCTTTTATTTCTTCTTATTTTTCTTTTTTATTTATTTATTTATTTATTTATTTTTTTTTTTTTGGTTGTCTATTTTGTTTTTACTCCCTTGAAACTGTTCAAATCGAACTCGTTGAATTTTGTATATCCTTCAATAACAAAAAAAAAAAAAAAAAAAAAAAAAAGTAACAAATTTTCTAATTAATCTGTCAAAGCGTTTACGTCTCGTTTCGTATTTCTCCGATTTTCTTTTTCTTTTTTTTTCTCCCTTCCCCCTCCTTCTTCTCGTTTGTTTTCTTTTTCTTTTCTTTTATTTTTGTCTTTTTTCTTCTTTTCTTTTTTTTTTTTTTCCTTTTCATTTTTCCTTTTTTTTTTTTCTATCTCCTTTTAATATCTCACAGGCAGCGTCATAGCCATCGAAGCATTTGCAAATTTAAATTACGTTCAATTTGAAGACGTGCGCGCGACGAAGACGTGAAGAGAAAAGAAAAACAATAATGAAAAGAAAAAAAAAAAAAAAAAAAAAAAAAAAAAATAAAAAGAAAAAGAAAGAAAAAGAAATAAGAAAACGAAAGAATCGTCTTTAAACACGTGGCACAAAGAGTTCTTTTTTTATTTTTTTCTTTTCTTTCTAACGATTAAGTAACTTGTTAAATAATAGTTTAGAAGACTATATTTTATATATCGACAAGGCGAATGAATATGCATGATTAATGAACACACATATAAAGAAAAAAAAAAAATATTATAATAATACATGTAAATGATTTAATTAATTAATTAATTAATTAATAATAATAATAATAATAATAATAATAATAAAGAAAAAGAAAAAAAAAAGAAAAAAAATACAATTTTTCGTCTCGAGGAACCAGCCTTAAGACTTGCTGAAACTCGCGAAACGATTATGATCGTGGATGCGCGTAATATATCGTACTATTATTATATTATATTATATTATATTAATATTATTGTTATTAAATATTCTCACGTACGAAAGAGAGAGAAAAAGAGAGGGAAAGGATTCGTAATTGTATCGTCAAAAAAAAAAAAAAAAAAAAAAAAAAAAAAAATAGAAAAAAAATGAAAGAAATATTACATTTGACGCGATAACGAACGAAAGAAGCATCTCTAAGGTTACGATTATTTTCTATATTTTTTCTATATCCTAATGAATAGAAAAGGAAACTAATCAAAACCCTTCTCGATATCAAGGACTAGAAGGATCCTTCAGTAAACGTACCAGAGGATTCAGTTTACCTTCCTCGGAGTTTCTGTACTCCTCCAGAAGCTGCGAAAACGAAATAACGAAGTGTTTGATTATTTAACTGAGATTTTGCTTGTTTTCTTTTTCTTTCTTTTGTTTGTTTGTTTTTTTTTTTTTTTATCTAACTCCATCATTCGTACTGTTAGAAATTAATTTGTAACATAATTTTTTTTTTTTTAAATAGCTTATAGAATCACAGAGAATCAATTCTTTTATTTAAGCTGAGAAATTATCTAAAAGAAAAATAAAATAAATATATATATATATATATATATATATATATTATTATTATTATTATTATGAAAGAAATGTTGTAAATTTTATTACACCGATTGGAATTAATTTCTCTGTTAAAGAAAAAAATTATTTAACGAAAAATATGAATTAAATATTAAATATATTGTAAAATGTAACACAATGTAAATATATATATATATATATATATATATATATATATATATATGTATATCAAAAAAAAAAAAAAAGAAAAGGATTAATATCGTAAATATATTGTATATTGTAAAAATGTTACGAGAAAAAATTGACAAATATTATTATTAATGTTATTAAAACTATTAATAATGAAAATTTGAATTTGATTACGAAAAAATTATCTAACGTAAAATAAAAAAAATAAATAAATGTAAGATTACACGCGATGGGATAAGTTTTATGTATCTATATATCTACGTATATAAAATAATACGATTAAATCGTATATATATATATATATATATATATATATATATATATATATATTTTAATCTTTTTACCTGATAAGATAATTCACATGAGAGAATGGCCTTTGCCTCTGGATTGCAATGCGTAGCTGCCAGTAATGCCGGTAATGTGTATGGCGTTAATCTTGGGTCACCATAAAATGGGAAGGGTAATGTACAAAATTGTTGAAGAACGCTTGGTCCAGCACCAGCTGATTGGAGTATCAACTGTAACGAATATGAATAAGAAAAAAAAAAAAAATAAATAAAAATGATAAATGAATAAATACAAACATTAAAGAAAATACAATATTAAGTACATACTGAAATAATATTTCAACATATATATATATATATATATATATATATATATATATATATATATATATATGTATTAGTTTTAATAATATATTTTATATTTAATAATAATAATATAATTTTTTAATAATAACAATATTATTAATAATATGTATATATATATGTTTTAATCATTCTTTTTATATTTACTTATTTAATAATAAATTTAGCAATTAATATTCATTAAAAATTTGCAAATGACCCGTATCATCGAAAAAAAAAAAAAAAAAGAAAAGAAAAAGACAGAAAAGAAAAGAAATAAATTGATTGACAACATAATTAAGATGGCGAAGCAAATAAATACATACGTGTACATGGGTAATCGTGGGAAATGAGAAACGTCTAAAGAATTACTTGACCAGGTGTTACGGAAGCTAGAGAAAATATACTAAACGCCTAAGACACATCTGCGTACTTGTATATTCTCAGAACAAGAACACAAATTATTACGAAAAGCACCTGCACGAAATTCGTATATAAAAGGAAGTACCCACATAACTTATTTGCATTTCTACGAGTATATATGTATGTATATACGTATGTACGTTACAAGTGCAAAGACTTTCTCTTTCTCTTTCTCTCTCTCTCTCTCTCTCTCTCTCTCTCTCTCT
>NC_062189.1:16786701-16790086 GCF_912470025.1 Vespa velutina
TTCATTTCCTTTTCCTAATCTCAACCAAGTTGCCTATAAGCCATAAAATCGAATACACTCTAACACGTGTTTCTCAATAATTAACTACGAATGCAACGTTTTACGAGAAGATATTTGTTTTGATTCTTCGCTATTCCATTATTACTTTGAGAAATTGATTAAGAAACGAACTGTTTTATATATAAAAATTTGATTCGGATATAAAATTAAACTTTCGGTGAAAGTTTGTACGTATGTATGTATTTATGTACATAGATATATATTATGTATGTAAATAGATATACGTTTAGTTAGATACGTATAGATGTTTCAATTTTTTTTTTCTTTTTTTTGTCTTGTTTTTTTTTTCTTTTTACATGCAAATATTCGATCGAGTTTACCTGATTTTCCGAATTGTTAACGGCGAAGTATCCAAGAACAGTGAACAATTCAGATAGGATGTAAGTACCGCTGGTATTTTGATTGCCAGATCCAACAGAAGTTGGTTTTTCTGTCAATGGATCTCGTGACAGACGAGTTATCACCTGGCTCGCTATCAATCGCCACTGCAGACTCGTTCCTTCTGAACCAAGAAGATTCTAAAACAAAAAGAAAAAGAAAAAAAAAAATATATATATATATATAAAGGTACAATATATTTATAAAAATATGTAAACGTTTGTGAAAAAAATAATTAAGTCTGTCGATCACAGATACGTAGATTATTTAAATAATATTATCGATACACAAAAGGAAAAAAGAAAATATTTTGTAAAATACTGGAAACGATATTCCTAAAAAAAAAAAAAAAAAAAAATTAACCAATATTCTTGCAGCGGAAAAAAAAAGAACAAGAAAGAAGGAAAAAGAGGAGGAAAAAAGAAGAAGAAAAAGAAAGAAAGGAATCTTAAAGAAAGATACAAAAAAACGCAGAAATAATAATTAATAATAAGTCGGATATAATCAATTCGGAATAATATTCGAAAGGGAGAAAATCTAAATTCTAATCATCCTTGATCACAGAAATGACTACATGGTGGTCACAGAAGTGGTTCTCGTCTATACCAAAGAGAATGGATAATAAACGTTGGTTTTTCGCCAAATGCACGATGGGAGATCGTCGGGAGGGCCCCATTCGGGATAATCGACGAGGTATCCCGTGGGACAAAACGCCGGCAAAGGTTGGTAGAACACGGTCCTATCCTACGGGACCATCGGATAGCCCCCGATGCTTTTTATGGATGTTAGGGAGGAGGCGCGAGGGTATAAGAGAAAGAAAAGAGGGGGGGGGAAGAAGGAGAGGGAGGGGCACGAGGTGCCGTTTCGATTCAATTCGTGGTCTCATCTCGTTGCGAACTTCACGGGAGGGCTTTCTTCCTTGACAGCCGAACCCCATGATACACGATATCTCCATCGAGTCCGACATACAGCTATATATACTATATATATATATATATATATATACGTATGCATCTAATGACAAGACCCTTTGTGAATCGAGACACAAGAACAACAAGAACTACAGGAGGTCTTTACAAAAAATACGAATTTTGTTTTAACTATCGATGCTTCGTCAGAGTTAAAATTGGTTGTGAATAAAAAAAGAAAAAAAAAAAAAAAAAAATAATAATAATAATAATAATAATAAATATTATTTTGGAATCAATTAGATTTTTAACCAATTAATCATTATTTTTATTTAAAAAAAAAAACAAATATATATATATATATATATATAAATCGATATATTCGATTATACTATATATAGATATAGAACATAGAAAATAATTTCGTTATATAAATTAATATTTGAAACTAATTTAAAAATAATAGAGAGAGAGAGAGAGAGAGAAAGAGAGAGAGAGAGAGAGAGAGAGAGAGAGAGAGAAAAAGAGGGTGTGTATTTTATACAGTGAGAAAGATAGAAACGAATCAGAGATAACGTGCCTCGGGCTAGGCAAAGGAAAGGGTTCGCTAAAAGACCTTTGTCCTTTCTCGCTCGATCGAACGACAGCTTTCTCTCAGCACCTAATTACTTGAGTGGACGTGTACAAGGTGCCTAAAAGAATACGTTCTACTCTATTCCGAGGTCGAACAAGTTAGTCACCCATTTTCCTTTCTATTTTATCTGACTTTTCTTCTTTTAGGTAGTTTCTTTGGTATAACCTAGTAACTCTCTTAGAAGATAACGTGTTAATCCCTTTTTTTTTTCTTCTTTTCCCCTTTCTTTTTGTATCAACTATTTTTAGAAAATAGGATATAATCAACTCTAATTATATCTTTATATATATATATATATATGAGAAGACATAATTTGTTTACAAATAAATATGCGGAAAACAAATTCTCAATCATATAATTTTTTTAAAAATCTCAAATTTAATTTTTCAAATATAATTGAAAAATCGATTTAACACAAGGGTACATATATATATATATTTACGTATGTATGTATGTATGTATATATGTAACTCACCTGGAACCTTTGAAGATCGAGTTCGGCGAAAGCCTTGAGTAACCGAAGTCCACGAACGATCAACATTCTTGTGGCTAAAGAAGGCATCGTTTGATTCGGCGTAGGCGATGATCCTTTTTGATTGAATGTATTCAATGCAATTGCTGCATAAAGTGCACCAATAGCACCAGCCGCTTCCGTCGTAAACAAACTCGATATGAGATGCGTCTCCGTGCTTGTAGTTTGTTCGTTATTCTCGTTGTTGTTGTTGTTATTATTATTATTATTGTTGTTGTTATTATTGTTATTATTATTATTGTTATTATTATTATTGTTATTGTTATTATTATTATTGTTATTATTGTTATTACTATTATGAACGGTTGGATTGTCGGGAGTGATCGAACGTTTCAAATGATAACAGATACGTGTTAGTAGATCGAAGGATGCCAACAACAAAGGTGATTCGTGTTCTTGATCCAAAAAGAAATCAGCTTCTATCAGTGCTCGACTATGAAGCGAGACTTTCTCGACCAATCCGCCTGCTATCAGGTATCTGTAACAAAAAAAAAAAAAAAGAAAAGAAAATTAAGGACGAAATGAAATATACAAGAAACAAAAAAAAGAAAAAAAGAGAGAGAAAAGAGAACAAAAAAAAAGTAATGAACAAAAAGAAAAGAAAGGAATAATTTTATTATAAATGATCTCGTTAAATGTGCACACGCGTAAACCTGACTTTGGTATCTTATGATTCGTCCACAAAGTATACAATGTGTGGTAGCAGTAAAGTGTACATATGGGTATAAAGAGAGAGAAAGAGAGAGGGAGGGAGAGAGAGAGAGAGAGAGAGAGAGAGAGAGAGAGAGAAGGAAAAAAAACAATGTATTGCTTACAGGACAGCATGTGTGACGGTGTAACACGAGAGGATTATAACATCAGTGAGTTATAAGA
>NC_062189.1:16795286-16817786 GCF_912470025.1 Vespa velutina
CCGCCGCCACCGTCACCACCCCCGCCACCCTCTCTTTCTCCTTTGACCGCCAACGATTTCACCCTCCTTCTCCTTCCGACTCGTTTTTAGACTCATCTCCACTCCTCTACGTCCTCCCTCTAACCACCCCTAACCCTCCCTTCTTGCCCTACCCTCTGCGCACCCCCGTCCCGCTCCATCCCTCCCACCCACTCACGCTACGACCTACCATCACGACCGCACCTCTAACGTGATAAGCTTTTCTATTCGATGGCAGGTGCGACGTCTTCCGGATATTTTCGAATTCTTCGACGAAAAATATGTCGGTAATGTTTTTACGTTGAAGATAGAAAAAAAAAAAAAAGAAAAGAAAAGAAAACGGAAAAAGGAAAAGAGTGAGTACAAAAAAAATTAAAAAAGAAAAAAGAGAGAAAGAAGAGGGTGGAGGGATGGGACGAGTAGCAAAGTTAGACCCAAAAAAAAAAAAAAAAGATTATAATAATAATAATATTAATAATAATAATAATGATAATAATAATAATGATTATGATAAATAAAAAATTAAGACGAAGTAATGGCGTCTTTATTCCATTTCATTTCTTTTCTTTCACTTTCTATTATATTCCCATTTAAGATCTATTATCCGGATACTACAATTATCGAAATCATAATTATTCGAGTTAACTTTAATCGCTTTACTTATTTGTTACAACGAAATTGAATGGACTAAAAGTGATAATAAATGATGGATCGTTTCGTTTTTCTTTCCAAATTGATTAACAAAAATATATATGTCGGTTCGTACAATACTATTATCGATTATTTTTTATCGCAATATAATATATACATATACATATACATACATATATATATATATATATATATATATATATATATACGATTAAAAAAAGAGAAGAAATTTCTTTCCCCATAACTCATCGCGAATCGATATGGCGAAATCGACACGTGGGGTTAAAAGAAAAAAAACATTAGATATATATATGTATATATGAAAGACGAAGAAGGAGAAAAAAAAGGGTATGAAAAGAGAAAGAGAGAGAGAGAGAGAGAGAGAGAGAGAGAGAGAGAGAGAGAGGAGCTCACACGAAGAAGAAGAACTTTGGAAATACCCACGGGAAAATGGTCGGTTGGAACTTTTGCAGCGTGCCCACCACAAAAGCACTCACCCGTTCTCGTTGCCCTTTGCCTTACCAAGAATGAGAGAGTCAGAGAGAAAAAGAGAGAGAGAGAGAGAGAGAGAGAGAGAAAGAGAGAAGGAAAAAAAAGTAAAATAAAAAAGAAGAAGGCTCTTTAGAAGGACGAAACGAAATTATCAGATCAAACAGAAGCGCCGTTATATTAATAAAATAGATTTTCCCGTTCCTCCTCTTCTTCCTCCATGACATAGAAAGAGTTTGTATGTGTATGTATGTGTGTGTGCGTGCGCGCGCGCCCTTGAGAGAGAAAGAGAGAGAGAGAGAGGGATGGTTTCGAAGAAAGAGCTGCCATCTCGACGTAACTTCGTTTGAGGAACGTACCTCCCGATTTAATCAGGTTGCACTAGTAAAACGTAGTCTTTTCATTTTCCTAATAAGTCAAACGTGGAACGTAACGATAGAGTATCTACTAACGTTAGTATAAAAAAAAAAGAAAATAAAAAGAAAAAAAGAAAAAGAAAAGAAAAGAAAAAAAAGAAAAGAGAAAACGAAAGAGAAAGAGAGAAAAGATGCCACATGGTAGACGATCGAGAGGATCTATTTAATCCAATTGTAAAGAGAAACAAAAAGTTAGAGAGAGAGAGAGAGAGAGAGAGAGAGAGAGAGAGAAGGAGGAAAGAATAGAGGGGAGAGAGAGATAGAGCACTTATATAGCTACTACTTCCACGTTCGTTTCAATTAAGCAAAGCAAACTGTGATTTACTAGAATAAGAGACAGACAGATAGAGAGAGAGAGAGAGAGAAATAAGAATTAACGAGGAGTTACTTTAAAATTGTTAGGATTTTATAAATTAGCATACTTTTCTCTCTCTCTCTCTCTCTCTCTCTCTCTCTCTCTCTCACTATCATTGTCCGTCTATTTACATACATATATGTATATCTATTTATCCCCCTTTTTCTCTTATCAATCTTTCACGTAAGTGATAAATATCGCAAAATCGATTTATCCAAAATTTCTATAGCGTTGTAAATTGCATGCACGCATATATCTACGTACATAAATAATGTATGTATATGTATATGTATATATATATATATATATATATATGCACCTATTTAATGTATATCTAATGTAAATTTCTAAGTAGTAAAATACGTGTTCTCTCTTAAAATTAGTGACTTTATAGAAAATGAAAGTAGAAGAGAAAGGGATGGATACTTTTACTTTCGTACTACTCGATAATATCAAGTCGTGCAATTATTCGGCTGATCCAACCTGGATTAAAACTTGTGTCGGTCGATTTCACGTAAGAGATGAGAAAGGAAATAAACGATCACGAAGAAGAAAAAGAAGAAGAGAAAGAAGAAGAAAAAGATGAGGAAAAAGAACCTCGACGATGTTGAACACTCGAGAGTAGATTCGTTTGGGATTAACGATTAAGAGTGTTTGCACAGATTGATTTTTTCTTTTTCTATGAATTATCTCTCTCTCTCTCTCTCTCTCTCTCTCTCTCTCTCTCTCTCTCTCTCTCTCTCTCGCAATTACCTTCAACGATTGCTACTTGAACTTCGATTATCGTCGTTCAGAAAAAAACACGAAGAAAGAGAATTTCTTATATACTTCATTGATTCTTCATTGAATTTTTAAATGAATCATCTTTCGAGAGCTTCGTTATTTTCGTAATTAATATGACGACCTTTTAATATCCAGTAAGAACCTTCAAGAAAATTAATAATCCTTTCGCAGCCTTTTATAATGAGAAAGAAAAAGATAGATAGATAGATAGATTGATAGACAGATATATAAATAGGGACAGAGAGACAGAGAGAGAGAGAGAGAGAGAGAGAGAGAGAGAAAGAAAAAGAGAGAAATTCTTCAATATACGACCAAGCAAAAGTGACAAATAAAAAACTATATACACATATATATATATATATATTCACAATATGCAGTAACAACAAAAAAAAAAGAAAAAAAAAGAAAAGGATAAGCAAACTAGGGGAAAAGGAATAGGAACAAAAGTGTTCTTTTTGACGAGAAAAGAATAATTTAAAAATTGTGCTATTTCGAGTACATCGCGGTTGCATTTATGCGACTCCTCTACCTATGCGAACGTAAAAAGGAACAACAAAGGGAAGAACGAGGGTATGTGCGCGTATGTGTGTCTATGTGTGTGTATGAGAGAAAGAGAGAGAGAGAGAGAGAGAGAGAGAGAAAGAGAGAGAAAGAAAGAAAGAGAGAAGAGTAGTACGCACTTTAGCAACGACTACTACTCGGGAGTTCTCGCTTTGTGGAAGCGCGACTTTACGACAAAAGAGCCATTTACCGTTTGGCGGTGATAAAAATGGAGAAGAGGAAGAAAAGAAAAGAGAAAGAGAATGTAAACAAAAAAAGAAAATAAAAAAAGAGAGAGAGAGAGAGGGAGGAAGAAGAAGGGAGGGAGGGAGGGAGAGAAGAAGAAGAAATAATTCCTCGGAGAGGTGCCATCACCATTACCAGTACTATAGAAAGAGAGAGAGAGAGAGAGAGAGAGAGAGAGAGAGAGAGAGAGAGAGAGCGCTCTCTTTAATCATAGATCTCGCGGATACGTGCAAACAAAACGCGGATAAGCGTCGATCGGTGTGCATATATGCTTTATTATCTTTACTTTATCTTTCAACGACGCATCTGTTATTTTATGAACCCCGATCTCGACTCTGGGTACATATCCACTCGTACGAGTTGCGATAATACATACCAACTACTAACTATAAGAGCTAGTCGCTAACACGTTCGAGGTATAAATATGTCAGATTTATTTGTTTTTATTTTTATTTTTATTTTGTATTTTTGTCCCTTTTTTTTTTGTTTTGTTTTTTTTTCTTTTCCTTCTTTTTTTTTTCTTTTTTTTTTTTTGTTTTTTTTTACTGGTCATCCTTTTTTCTTGCCCTTTTTTTCCTGCTTTATGTATACACACAGACAAAATATACACTTTTGTCAAATATTTCGAAGTATTATACGTACGATGTACGATTCATGATTATGCGTATCGTATGTTAAAAATAGTATGTGAATTTATTTTGGGAAAAAAAAAAAAAAAAAAAAAGAGGATTGAGAAAAGTCGAGAAGTAATTTTTTTCCCCTTTCTTCCTTTTTTTTTCTCTTCTTATTCTTTCTATAAATTTTACGACGAGATCTTCGAGTACGTCCGATAACAAAACAAATGTCCAAGTTTGATAACGCTAAGTTGTTAGAAATTTGTCACCGAATGATTATCACTGATGAATTATTTTCAAAAATAGTACGAGCTTAATTTTTTTGCAAATAATTTGATAAGGTTTAGAAAGAGTTCTCTCTCTCTCTCTCTCTCTCTCTCTCTCTCTCTCTCTTTTTTTTCTTCTTACAAATTTTTGTCGAATTTTAAATCGAAGTCTGAATAAGATAATAAGAAGTTAAATATTCTTTGATCGTATGATTATGACTAATGATTTAATATAATAATTAAAATCTAGAGAAAAGTCTTGATAAATTTTTTACCGAGCTTTCGAATTAAGGACAAATAATTCAAAGACGAACTCGAAGTCAAAAATTCGTTGTCGAATAAATACCATTAATAAATCACATTTGAAAATGGTATGAGCATGATTTTTTCAAAAGAATCTAGTATTAAGATTAAGAAACGAAATTTTCATTTCTTCATTTATTTACTTTTACGACTCTTTTCTTTTCTTTCCTTTTTTTTTTCTTTTTTCTTTACCAAACTTCTCGAGCAATTACGAATAAAAGAAAGGAAAAGAAAAGAAAAGAAAAAAAAAAAAAGAAAAAAAAGAAAAAAAGAAAGAAAAGAAATAATGAAAATCCGTTGCTAAGTCATTATTATTAATGAGTCATTATCTGTTCAAAAAATATAACAATAACAATAATAATAATAATAATAATAATAATAATAATAATAATAATAATAATAATAACAAATAAAATTTAAGTGGAATATAATTTTCACTATACTTAAAATAATAACTGCGGCAACTCGATATAGGGGGGAAAAAAAAGACAAAAAAAAAAGACAAAAAAAAAAAAAAAGAAAAAGAAAAAACAAAAAAATTGATCGTTAAACCATGCTTAATAATTTTTAATCCTCACGAGATACGGATCAATGACTGCATATATATATGTATATATATACAAAAAAAAAATATATATATATATATAAAAGAAAAAAATAAATAATAATTGCAAAGAAGTGATGAACTGTACGAGTAGATTTAAATTCTAATGGATGAACGAGGCGAGAAACGTTACAATCGTCGAATAAATAGCAGCAAGCGCACAACGGGCGTACGAAATGATCGATCGTCCTTAGACATCTGCTACTTACTTTGAAAAAAAAAAAAAAAAAAAAAAAAAAATAGAAAGAAAAGAAAGAGAAAGAGAGAGAGAGAGAGAGAGAGAGAAAAGAGAAGAGAAAGAGGTGTGAGCGAAAAAGCGAGCGAGCTACGTACGCGCTGAGTAAAAATCATGACGTGGCTTTTCTTACATCGGCAGGAAATTAATCATAATAATCCTGGTTGCTCTGTACTAACGTTAACGTTACAACGCAACTCAACGATAATTTCGATCGCACCTTCGTCATTCATTATCCTAATATATATATACATATATATATGTATATAAGTACGATGTTACCAATATTCCGTCGGTAAAATTTGCACTTTCACCGATTAGTAAGAAGTACTTATATGTAAGATCATTTTTCAAAAATCATAGTTCACCCCTTTCCATTCTCATAACCACCAGCCAATCAACCTACCCAGCTATCCATTCATCCCCCATCCGCTTCTTTACTCTAAATGCATAATGATTTTCGTTAACGATGAAATTCTAATTTGTACTAACTTAAAACATCCCACTCAACATCATTTACCATTGTTTTGTCGACGCTGAAAACATTTCATTCTGAATACATACTTCTTTCGAAAAGATTTGTTCAATTGAAATTATTCTCCGGCTATGCTTCGAAGGATAAACATTTTTAATGATTAATATGTTTATGCAAATGTTGACGAGGATAACACTTACATATTTCATTCGATGCATTTTTAAATAAATAATATCGACGATGAGATTTCTACGGTGTTCTCTGTTTTTCTTTTTCTTTTCTTCTGTTTTTTTTTTCTTTTTCTTTTCTTTTTTTTTTCTTCTTTTTTAGTTCCTACACTTGTCAAGCAGCGGCGCCACTCGACGGATAAAAATCTAGGTCTACTCGATAGAGAAAAAAAAGAAACTTTTTTTTTTTCTTTTACTCCATATCAAATTGTTATGCATATATATATATATATACATATATATATATATATATATATTTTTTTTTTTTTTACTATATATACTCGAGATCGAAATAAAAGATTGAAAAATATTTAAATGTTTATGGAACTCTACGAAAACATTTTCAAAAGTCCTTTGAACCTTCGCGGATATATATTAAGTACACAGTAATATGAACTCAAAGGGTTCGAACGACGTTTTGGGGGGTCCACGAGAAGGAAGTTGACCCAGGTGTATTTCGTCTTCTCGGCAACGATCGTATGGATCTCAGGAAGACACAGATTCGAAGGAAAACACAGTTTGCGTTTCGTCACTGTTTTTCACTCTCCCCCGCAGTATTAGGTTCTTCGTTCAACCGATAAGACGACAGTGTTCTTCTACTCTTTCTTTTATTTTTTTTCATGTTTTTTTATTTTTCTTCTCCATCGAGGGTGGTCCTCCGTCAACGTTGAAAAGCGCGTCAACCGTTGTCTTCTTCAAAGGATTCCGTTTCGTTCATTTATTATTATTTTCTTTCTATTTTTTTTTGTTTTTGTTCGTTTTTATTTTGTTCGTTTTTTCTCTCTCTTTTCTTTTCTTTAACGCAAGAAAATTCGCGATTTGTATAAATAAAATGAAATCTTTAAAACGCACAAGAAACTAATACTATCCAAGTAGTTCCTTGGAAATTTTTATTTTCTAAGTTCCGTCGTATAAAGAAGAAAAAAAAGGGGGGGGGAGGGAAGAGAAAGAGGGGAGGGGGGAAAGGAAGGTGGGAGAAAAAAATTATTGTAAAATAATAGATCGAGATTAATTTAACGAGAATGAAAATCTTATCGCACAAGGTAGGACAGACTTTTTAAGAGGAATAACATACGAAGGAAAAGCCCTGTATAAAATGAACTAAGTTCGTCGACTTTGCGAGTACCATACAAGCTCATTCGTTGTGCAAACAGACCCGAACTAATCCCCATTTATTTCGTCGTCGAGTCATTTTTAAATACGATTCTATTTATCCTTCGCGAGGAATACACGCGCGCGCGCACACGCACACACAGTAAAAAGAGATTTGGTTTCCCACAGAAATACATTTTCATGAACAAGTGTCGACGTAGGTGGATATAGGGTGAGCCAAAAGTTTCCGAATAATTTTATTTAATCAATCACTCCTATTCGTAGCTAATTTCAGATTGCCTTTTAGTTTACATAAAAAAAAAAAAAAAAAAAAAAAAAAAAAAAAGGAAAAAAAAATCCTACGCTCGCAATTTTACAATATCGAAGAAAAATAATAGTAATATATTGTAATAAAAATAGTAATAGTAATAAAAATATTGTAATAGTAATAGTAATAAAAAAAAAAAAAGAAGAGAAAAGAAAAGAGTAGTCCGAAACGTCTCGAAAATAAAAAAAAAATAAAAAAAAAAAAAAAAAAAGTAATTATTTTTTTTCAAAACATCGAACAACTTTTGGACCATCCTATACACCTACGCTCATACAATACCTACGTAATGCGTTACCCCGACGAGAAGCATGAGTTAAAAAAAAAAAAGAAAAAAAGGGGGAGAGAAAAAAAGAAAGAAAGAAAGCAAAGAAAAACGAAAAAACGAAAAATAATAATAATAAAATTAAACAAAAAAAAAAGAAAAAAAAAAAAGAAGAAAAGAAAATAACGAACATTACGAGCACTTATCGAAATTCGCGCGATTTTTTCCCCTTTCCGAAACACCGTTTTATTTCTCTTTTAATGGCCGCGCGTAAAGGGGAAAAAAAAGAAAAAAAAAAAAAAAAAAAAAAAAAAAAAAAAAAAAAAAAAAAAAAAAAACTTATTAACCTAAATTAAGCTACGTTAATAAGTTCGTTAATGAAAATGTGATAACAATGGTGTGAGAGAAAAATTCTAATTGAAATAAAATGAAAAAGAAAAAAGAAAAGAAAAAAAAAAAGAAATAAAAAAGGCAAAGAAGAAACGAGTCGTTGAAAAATTAAAAAAAAAAAAAAGGAAAGAGAGAAAGAAAGAAAAGGAAAGAAAAGGAAAGAAAAGAAATGGAAAGAAAAAGAAAATGAAAAAACTCAAGTAGTACTTGAAGTTAGCGACGGGGCGGCAAAAAATGGCGACGGGACCTTTCAAATGACTAAACGCAAATTGTTTGACTTCTCAAAGTGCTTCCGACGTTTCACGCCTCATTGAACTTCACTCTCTCTCTCTCTCTCTCTCTCTCTCTCTCTCTCTCTCTCTCTCTCTCTCTCTTTCTTGTTCTTTCTCTCTCACACACTCTCTCACAATACTATATCTCTCGACTTTCTTAGAAACAATGAAGATAATAATATAAAAATAATAAAAATATATACACACATACCATATATATATATATATATATATATATATAAAATAATAGAAATAGGGGAAAAAGAAGAATGCAAAGGCGATTAGAACGTACTATGCTATTTTATGGGATGGCGGTGGCCATTTACGATCGAACCTTTAAAAAAAAGAAAAAAAAAAAAAACAACACAAAAAAAAAATAACCAACAAAAAACAGAAAAGCAAAAAAAAAAAAAAAACGAAAAAAAAAACGAGAGAAAAAAAATACTCGACTATTTCCAACAACAGCGTATTATTATATCGTAGACATAGACAAGATTGCAATTTCATCGCGTCTAATGCTCATGGTAATTATGTGGATATATTCGCGTCGCGTCCATTACAAAACTCTAGGTAAGAAATAAAACGCAAGAAGCAATTTTACGGTACGATTAGGTTAACCATTGGAATCGCATTACTACTAATGTTGACGGTAACGATTATTTTAATGGCACGGTCGTTAAATAATAAACTCGAATGACGAAGACACTACATAAGATTCGTGATATTTAAAAAGGAACGGATTCAATGACTCGCGACGACTTTGAATTTATCATCGATTTCGATCGAACCATTTTTTTTTTTTTTTTTTTTTTTTTTTCTTTTCTTATTTTTTATTTATTCATTTATTTATTTATTTTATTATTTTTTTTTTGTTCTTTCTTTTAAATGGAACGTCACCGATTCGCAACGCACACACCCGTGATCGATCATACTTACTATTTCTTGTTATGACGAAGTCAACGACAAGAGTTATAAATAATATATATAAAAAAATACATAAAATGTATATCGTAATGCATCGAAATATGATTAACGGGAGAAAGTTAAATTTTCAAAAATAAAATATGATACATACTTGTATTGCGAAATATTGATTGAAATTACTCACCCGGCAATATCTTGTACTCGACTTTGCAACGTTGACTTCTCGAAGGGCTCTTCGGGTATCAAACTACAGAACAACTGTGCCATTCCAAAAGCAACGATGCTATTTCCCATTGAATTACCGAGCGTTTCCTGTGCCTGTATGTGATCCTCCAAATCTGTTAGAGTCTGCAAAGTTAGGGGAAATATTAAAAAAAAAAACAAAAAAAAAAACAAAAAAAAAAAAAAGAACTAAAAAATATCAGAAATAATTTTATCAATAATTTCATCAATAATATTATCAAGAATTTTATCAAGAAACGATATTCCACATGAATTTAACGTGAACCTGACACGAAACAATACAATAATGTATCCAATACATGTATGTCTCTATTTGAAAATTTGTTTGTTCGTTTGTTTTTCATTTTTTTTCTTTTTCTTTTTTTTTTTTTTTTTTTTTTTTTTTTTCTAATTGCGATCACCGACAGAGACACCGATTGGGTGGGTGGTCTTATATTGTGTTCTATACCATGTGGATCACCCGGATGCAAGAGAGAAGGCAAATTCCTGGCACGTTGAGTCATGAATGCCAGAGGCATGCTTGACCGAACCGATCGTACCGGAGGAAACGTATACCTTAGAGGATTTAGGAGCTTCTAAATTACGGGCAAGAAACTCGAAGAGAACATTGATAAGAACGTCAGTGATTGAAATATGGAAGAGCTAAGAGCTTCGACGTCGATTCTTTCGTCTCGATAAACTCCGAGCGAGAAGTAGTTCTGTAGAAAAGAACTGAGTCAAAAAACAACAAAAAAAAAAAAAAAAAAGAAGAGAAAACCAATCGGAGGAAAAAAAACAAAAAAAAAAAAGAAAAAGAAAAGAGAGAAAAGAAAAAATCAATCGAACGAAAAAAAAAAAAAAAACAGAACGAAGAAACGAAGAATAAAAAATATGTTTCGATATCGTTTGAAAGTACACTTACCGATATTAAATCATAAATTATTGCACGAATTATTTTTAATAAGAAATGTACTTTTTTGTTTTCTTTTTTCTTTTTTTTTTTGTTTTTTGTTTTTTTTTTTTTTTTAATTTTCTACATACACACCTACAATACGATCTTTCCACTTTATAATTATTAACAAAACAATTTGCTTAATTACGATTGTTAATAATGAACATTAGATTCAGATTTCATAAAATTCCCATAAAAATACGATCGTACGAGTCTCGATAGATATCTGTTGACAAATACTTTTTTGATAATAATAAAAAAACAAACAAACAAACAAACAAATTTCTTTTCAAATTTTCTACAATACATCCCTTTCTCTCTCTCTCTCTCTCTCTCTTTCTCTTCATAATTATTATAAAGAAAAAAAATTTAATCAATTGCGATCGTTTAATAAACATCAAGCACGTAATTATCGATTTATATTTTATAGAAACTCCAATTTATTGTGTCTCTGGTTGGGCGAGTCTTTCTTGAAAAAAAAAAAAAAGAAAAAAGAAAAAAAAAGAAAAAAAAGGGAAAAATAAGAAAACAAAAAAGAAGAAAAAGAAAAAGAAAAGAGAGAGAAACGAATGAGAGATAAGGGTCAGAGACCGAGCGAGCCATCGCATGCGCGAAAGGTAGCGAAATAATCTCTAAGGAAACATTAAAAAGCGGTTTGACCAGGGCCTTTGACAAATTTAATCCCACATCTTGAGTCCACGTAAAATGACTACCAGGAACTGCCGATCTCTTCTCTCGGAGACCGTGAAATCAAATCTCGGGCGGGCCGAACTTTCGGAAATTCACGCATAATGCATGCAAATCGTATTCTCGCGAGTAGATGGAGAAAAAAGAGAAAATAAGAGAGAATAAGAGAGTAAGAGAGAGAGAGAAAAGATGGTGTAAGGGATGTGTGAGGGGGAGGGGGTTAAGACATCGCATAAAGAAGCTGTACGAGGACGAGAATTCTTTCTATCTTCTTTCTTCGATCTTTTTTCTTATTTTTTCTTTTTCCTTTTTTTTTTTTTTTCTTTCTTTCCTTGACGATATGACTTCAACGAAGAGGAATATTTAAAATCTCTCTCTCTCTCTCTCTCTCGTCCTCGCGCGAAATACAATAATAACGAAAGAAAGAAGGAAGGAAAAAGTATAACAGACGAACGGTGAAAAAAGTGAAGAAAAAAAAAACAAAGAAAAAAACAACGAACAAAAAAAAAGAGAAGAAGCAAAAGAAAGGAAAATGTGAGTATAAAAGAAAAACAGACGGAGGAAAAAGAAAGGGGTGATGGAAATGGGGGAGGGGGCGGTGGAGGGAACAGTGAAAGAATGAAGAGAAAGGAAAAAAAATACAAAAATGAAGAAAAAAAAAAAAAAAGAAGAAGAAAATAAGAAAAGAAAGAAAAACGAAAGTATAAAAAGAAAAAAACGGATGAAAACAAACAAGGCGAAGGAGAGGAAGGGGGTTAGAGGGGGGGGCGGGAGCTGAAAACGTAGGATCGAGAATTATACGAGATTAGATTTATACGAGATAAATTTTGCAAATTCGTTTTCGCTCGGACGTATGTACATAAATAATACGAAAAGAAAGAAGAAATAGATATGAAAAGAATGAAGGAGGATTATTCTCGAAAGCATATATTCTTAGAGAATGTGTACATACGTGCATATACATATAAATATACATACATATGTGTGTATCTGTGTATATTTATACACACACACACACACACACACACACACACATATATATATATATATATATGTATATAGATCATGGATCGTACACCCTAGTGTAAAGCGAATGAAAAAAAATCCATATAAGTCTTCCTGTGTAATGGACCATGCGCGCGCCATCATTTCTCCTAGCTCGACTTAATAATAGTATAGCTACGGGCAATTTCCATTTCTATTTCTCTTTCTCCTTCTATCTATCTATTTATCTATCTATCTTACAAAAACGATTTCTTTTCCCTACATATTGGAAGAGTCCGAGTAATGTCGTAAGAGCCGAATCCCATCGGTTGAACATTTCGCGAAGGAAGTAACGTAACGCGCGAACGGATAATCAAAAGTTGCACACGGTCCATGTCGAACAGCAATAAAGATAAACTCAAATGTTCGTATATAAAAACTATAAAGAACCGAAAGGATCTACGCCCGTTCGAATTCGTTGAAGACAAGTTTATCGAGACTTTTTACGGGTTGGAAGAAAAAGGATGCTTATACTTTATCTCTCTCTCTCTCTCTCTCTCTCTCTCTCTCTCTCTCTCTCTCTCTCTCTCTCTCTCTCTCTCTCTATCTCTCTTTCTTCCGCTTATCTTTACAAAAAAAAAAAAAAAATGAAAAGAAAAAAAGAAAAAAATATATATACATATGTATATATATATATATATATATATATATATATATATATATTCATCTCCTTTATCATCTTCCCTGAAGCTGAAGCTGAAGCTGAGAATCGAGTTGTTTCGTCTGCAAGTACATATGTACATATATATATATATATATATATATATATATATATATATATATATATATACATTATACATAAGATGATATTTTATTGATCTATGAGAGAGAGAGAAAAAGAGAGAGAGAGAGAGAGAGAGAGAGAGAGAGAGAGAGAGAGAGAGAGAGAGATTATATCGGACCTCTCTCTTCTCTCTCTCTCTCTCTCTCTCTTTTTTTCGCTCTCTTTATCGAGAAAAGAAAGCGGAAGCTCGTCCTTAAAATTGCTTCTAGAATAGGGAACAACGACAAAAGATTCGTAGCAAGCGTTATGTTCTCGAAACGACAAGTCCAATGGAAGTGACGACAATGGCACCCTGCGTGGTCGCGTGCGTTCATTCTCTATCTCTATCTCACCCTATCTCTCTCTCTCTCTCTCTTTCTCTCTCTCTCTCTCTCTCTTTCTGTATTCTGTTTCGTTTTCTCTTTCTCTATAAGGACATGGACGCGGAACTGACTTCGAGTGCATAGGGACAAGAAGAGGATGTCCTCGAGAAGGTAGAATTTTTGTTATAGAGAATCCATTACGCTTTTCACGTTCCCCGTACGTATAATTATGTGCTCGAAATAGTTGTGTCCACGTGTGTGTGTATGTGTGTATGTGTATGTATGTGTTCCTTTGTTTGTATTTATGTGAGAGAATATGTCAATGCATATGCATTTAGAAAGTAAAAGATATCAATGATGATTTAAAAATCTTATAGGTGAATTTTAAATATGATCCTAAATATATATTACTTATGATCTTGTCATAATCAATTATACGAATTAAAATATTATACGTATAATTATGAAAAAGAAATGATCATTAATTGTACGTAGAAAATTTTCAATAAAAAGTAACAAAATATTAAATATTAATATGACAATTATTTATAATTAGACAATTATGTGATGGTGTTATGTGTATTGATGTAAAAAATATTTGAAATATAGAAGATTCCTATCAAAAGTATTATAAATTATTATACTGATCGGTGCATTCGAAAGAACACTTGAAATTATAGATAGTATAGATAAGCATCTATACTAATGTGGATTAGTATGGTATGTATCAATATAAGTATATCTATATGATCTATTTACTATAAGCTAGTATAGATACTTGTATAAATATACTACACACACACACAAACACACACACACACACACACATATATATATATATATATATATAAATAAAGAATTAATATAGATATTTATATCCATAAAAAATAGATGTATACATCCAAGCTATTTTGTTATTAATAACATTATGATATATATTTATAATATATCATTACAATTGTTATGTTATTACTATAGATGTATTATAATCTATAGTAAATCTGTATTATTTTACAAATAATTATATTATATAAATATACGGCGATAAATAAAAAAAAAATCAATGATAATAATACTGATAACATAACGATAATGATTATAACAAAATGATAAAATCAAGAATGAGTGAGTCAGTGAATGAATGTGTGAGAAAGAAAGAGAAAATGAGAGAGAGAGAGAGAAGGATAGATAAGAAGTACAAGACAAAAGATTAGGCAGACCTCTCAAAAAGCTTGATGGAAGTGGGAACGAAGAAAGAAGAAAAAGAAATAAAAAGAGAAGAGGAACAAAAAGAAGAAGAAGAAGAAAAAGAAGAAGATGAAGAAGAAGAAGAGGAAGAAGAAGAAGAAGAAGAGAAAGAGAGAAGTACCCACGCACATTCTCGTCGCTAACGCAGCATCAGCAGCCTCCACGGTCCTTTCACCGTATAACGCGATCTGCTTCGCGCGCTCGCGTTAAGTTTCTACGATGCTTGATATGTGTGATGCGTGTGTGAAAATGTGTATGTGTGCGTGACGTCACTAAAAGCTCTCTCTCGCCGCTAATGCATTGCGTTGGAGGAGGTGCTGCTGTCGGAGGACCGTGAGAGGGGTTTCTAAGGGAGAACGGAAGGTCTCTCTCTCTCTCTCTTTCTCTTTCTCTCTTACTATGTATGATACATATATATATATATATATATATATATATATATATGTATGTATGTGTATATGTTGTGTATATTCTACGGAGCGTGAAGTATAGCCACTGAAATCGCACCAGTTCGGAACGATTGCCGGTCGATCGAACAAAGGGAGTCGTATCGAAGAGAACTCGCATGCTCGAGAAATGTAGGAGATAGAAGAGGAGGAAAAGGAGAAGGAGGAGGGGGAGGAGGAGGAGGAGGAGGAGGAGGAGGAGGGAAAAAGGGATGGTAGTGTGGTAGCAGAATTGTTTCACGAGTTAGAAACTTTAGAGTCTATTGAGATTTCCTTATATCATTCCTTCGAATATTTTCAATAACGGATACTTTGTATTCTTTGTTGCTCTTTTCACTTCAGATTTCTTTTTCTTTTTTCTTTTTTTTTTTTTCTGAATCTTATTTTTTCTTTCTAAATATAGACATATGCATGTATGTATGCATCTATGTATGTAGAAATGAATGATTCGCGGTTTATACTTATCGATTATAATAATAAGAAAATTCTAGTATTACAATAATATATTAAACAATTGTTCATATTTATTATGCAAGACCAATGCTCAATAATAAATATTTCCGAATGAAATACTTTTCTATCGTTTATATTCTTGTATCTTCTAAATATCTCCTCTTCTAAATATATATATGTAATCTATGTAGATAGAAATACGAAAAATACATGATTTATCATAATTTATAATAACGTAAAATTAAAAGAGAAAAAATATATATATATATATATATATATATATATATATATTATAAAAGTATTACAATTGCATAAAAATACGTTTAAATATTTTCGTAATAATATGCAAATGTTTCCAAATTTGTTATTAATTTCTGTAAATATACGTATCAAACATATCAAATCCATCGTTTAATGTTAGATATAAAATAAAAATGTCTAATTTTCTAATAATCTCGAAAGTGAGAAAGAGAGAAGAAAGTGAGAAAAAGAGAAAAAGAGAGAGAGAGAGAGAGAGAGAGAGAGAGAGAGAGAAAGACAGACAGAGAAACAGAGAGACTACCAATAATATTCTACGTACAAAAATAACAAAAATGTTCATCTCATAACTAAAAGAAACTATCTTCGATCAAGCCAAGAGTATATCATTAGGTACACGCGTCGTAAAATCGCCTCGCAGCCACTTAATCCTTATTTTGACAGGTCGGACAGGACAGACAGGATGACAAGGTGAGGCGGCCGTTTTACGTCCGACGTCGTCGAAAGGAGAGATCCGATGAGAAGAAGAAGAAAAAAATAAAAAAATAAAAAAATAAAAAAGAAGGGGGGAAGAAAGTAAAAAAGAAACATAAAAAGCGGAAAAATAATCCATGACGTTCATCTTGCTTTAAAGAAAATAAATAAATAAATAAAACAACGTTGTGTATATGCGTGTACCTCTCTATCTCTCTCTTTCTCTCTATCTCTCTTTCTCTCTTTTTCTTTCTCAATGGTATTTACAATTATTCGCTCGAATTATGATCGTAAGATTAGCGTCGTATTTCAATTAACACGTATTTACTAGTGTCAATGTTGTTTTAAAAATTTGAAATCACTGACGCATAATCAAAGTCAATCATTTTAATATAATCGAAAATAAAGAAAATGTTCCATTAATAAACATGATGTTAATAATATGTAGTCGGTATTTCGAAATAATCCAAAATGAAAAAAGATAGGTAGAGTGATTGAATGAGAGAAAGAGATAGAGAGAGAGAGAGAGAGAGAGAGAGAGAGAGAGAGAGGAGCAAAAGAAAATAAAATTGAAAGAACAAATCAATCACTCGTTAAGTGGTGAGGTACTTTAAAACTACTCGAAGAAAAGTGCGAGTTCGTAAAGAGATCGAAATAGAAGCCGTCGTTGAGCTTTTTATTCTCCCTCCCTCTCTCTCTCTCTCCCTCTCTCCCTCTCTCTCTCTCTCTCTCTCTCTCTCTCTCCTTCTTTTTTTTTCTCTCTTTTTTCCCGTTGGAGAACATAAAATCTCAGCAAAAGAAAATATAGGTACTGCCGGTCGTAAACGAGGTCGGGCTTTCAATGGTGAAAAGGTACGATGACATACGCGTGAATGGTGCTTCTTAAAAAGTGTTCCTTTTTACCCCTTGACTCGCGAAACATCGATTTGATGTTGCCTTCTTGTGGAAAAAGATGCATGTAAACAGATGTAGTAACGAAAAAGAGATAGAGATAGAGATAGAGATAGAAAGAGGATGAGAAAGAGATAGAAAGAGAGAGAGAGAGAGAGAGAAAAAATAAGCGATGAAATCGGTTAAAACGTTTTGGCTATTAACTTTTCAACATTTTTATATTTATCGTTGGAAATTTAATTGTATGAACTGACTTTTATGAAAATAAACATTTACTATCCTTTACAGTACGAAGAATTCCTTTTTTTTTTTTTTGTTGTTATTATATTTATTATCCTACCTATCTTTCATTCTTTTTCTTTTCCTTTTTATTTTTTTGGTTTCTTTTATTTTCCCTCAACTTACCTCTAAACGTTGCAAAAGAAGATCCAAAATCACGAGGACCTTGTTGCTCGATAGGATCACTTCGATGTTGTTTACGTTCCCGCTTATACCGGACTTGTACACTTTGCACAGTGAGATTATGCTCCTAAGAAATTAGACGGCCATATTGTATTACGATAATTTATATTTCAACTTGAACTTGGGAAAGAAAAAAGAAAAGAGAAAAAAAAAAAAGAAAGATATAATCAGTCGGATTAATATACTTACTTATTAGGTAAGCAGTGCGACGAATTTTGAACGTTCAAACTTAAACTTAATAGATTTGTAAAAATGTCGAATCCATTCAATGATCTCAACACGTCTTGATCAAAAGGACACTAAAAAATTGAATTATATAATTTATTATAATTATTAATAAAAATGTATTATTATTATTATTATTATTATTATTATTATTATTATTATTATTATTAATTCAAATGTATTATTAAAATATATAAAATGTATTAAAATGTATTGCTATTATTATTATTATTATTATTATTATTATTATTATTATTATTATTATTATTATTATTACTTATTATGATTATTATAATTAAAAAGGATAATTGTAAAATGACATGGAAGTTAAATTTTTTTTTTTTTTTTTTTTTTTTTACAACTTACCGATTTCGACAAAGCCCTAGCAATTTCACCAAAACAACGTTCCAAGGTGGCAACGGCAATACTGGAGCCGGCACTTTTCAAATAATTATACAATCTATCCAATTCTTTTAAATTCCTTCGAAACTTTACTTTATTCGTAGACTCAAGGACGACCGAAGGAAGACTCTCATTTCTCTGTGCGTTTTCCCATTCCTGACCGCGAGAAGTAATACGTTGTTTTATTTTCCTACAACGACGTTTCAATGCTTTTTGTTTTTCCTTCAATGCTTTATTATTAATATTCGAGGTAGTACTATTTGATGTTGGCGTCGATACATCACGTATTTGAGCTATGTTAAATCGTTGAAGTTCGTCTCTCGATGGTTCTCTACCATCGTGTGCGTTACGTACAGCTTCGAGATGATTTTTACCTTTCAAATGACTCAGGAGATATACCTCGTTCATTATCTGAGTATAAGTAATGAGACAACAAAGAATAGATAAATAAATAAATAAATGAAGAAAGAAAAAAAGAAAGAAAAAAAGAAAACTGTATTTAACTTCCTTCTCTATTTCTAAATATATATATATATATATACATATTCTGTTAATTGAAAATTAAATATCGATAAAATGAACTTACGTGTGTACCACAAAGTGAACATTGCTTTTGAATAGGATAAGATTTGAGAGTAGGTGGAACTTCTTCCGATCTTAAAATAGACGACTCTACGGCTCTTTGACGAATATGTTCTATATTTTCAACGTGCCGCCTAGCTGATTCCTGTTGCTTATGCGCTATCTTTTTCTGTAATTCCTCTTGATTGGCTAACTGAGCCGCGTGAAGTGCCGACAATCTTTCTTCTCGATCTCTAGCTTTCTCTCTTGCAAGTTCCTAAATATTTAACATATAATTAGTTAGAGATGTACTCTATGGGAAAAAAAAAAAAAAAAAAAAAAAAGAATCTGTTTGACAAGAAATATTTCTTATTTATTTACCTGACGTTCCTTCACTCTTTCAAGTTGCATTTTACCAACTCTCTCCTCTCGTTCACGCCTAGCCTGTTTCATCTTTTGTATACGCAATTGTCTCTCAGCCTCTAATGCTCTTCTACGTTCCTCAGCAGCAGCTTCTTTTGCAGCTTTCTCTTCCTGACGTCTTTGACGTTCTTCTTGTATACCCTTGTTAAATTACAAATAACATCAACAATAATTTATTTGACGTTTAAAAATTTATTATTAAACTTATATTAAAAAAACCTGCAATCGTTCCTCCTGTTCCTGACACAATGCCATAAAATCATGCCGTTTATTTTGTGCCTCGAGTTCATTGATAAAAGCAATTTCTTTTAATTTAGAATCCTCATCGTGAGCTTTCCTTACTATCTCCAATAAATGCTGCGTCCTATTCTCCTCCGCTCTCTTAAGTTTCATCTCCATTCTAATTCTTTTATCTTCTATCAATTGATTTTTCGCACTCTTTACATCCTCAACCTTGTTCAACAATTCTCTCAATCTCTGTGACTTTTCCATCAATAATTTTTGACGTTTGTGCTGTGCACACGCCTGTTTCGCTTGATATCTACGTAATGTTTCAGGCAAGGAACGTTTTCTAGACGGTGATGATAATTTTTGATGTAACTCGAGAGCTCGTCCAGGATGACGTGCAACGAGTGCTTGCAATTGTGCGAGAACGTCAACCCGTTCTGCCCATGACATACCTTCTAACATATTTTCGTATCTGTAAAAGTAAAGAAAGAAAAAAAAAAAAAAAAAAAAAAGAAAAGAAAAAAAAAGAACAATGTCGATAATCAAATGTAAATAAACAATGTTATTGAAAAAAATATATTTGTTTATAATCGTTCGTACCTGTCCTCTAAACTAATGTCGTCAGATACAGGATCGATTACCACCGATTGTTCATCCTCTATCTCAAGAACCATTTCTCCGTCGGTTTCGTCGGTTTCAGTATCGATATCGATATCGGTAGATTCTAATTCTAAAATTTGCCTTTGCAAGGAAGCTTCCTCATCTGACAATTGTTGAGATCTTTGAGAATCCGCTTCTTCCGTCTTTCTTTCCTCTTCTAAAATAATTCGTTCTCTTTCGGCTTGAGCTGCCATAAATTGTTGTATACGTTTTTCAAGTAACTCCGCATCGCTTTTAAAAATAGCTGCTATCATCGACGTAGAATTTGTGTCGTTTATTGACAATGGAATTTTCTTTATGTTATTATCCCAAGCATTTTTAACTTTATTACCATTTAATACGGATTCTCCTTTGACTTTTTCAACCTCGTTATTTATATTTTTCCCAGCCTTACCTACCATACACTTTTTCTTCTGTTTATTACCATCGGGCGTAAAGCAATTCTTTTTATTTCGTTCAGTGGGACTTTCTATCGATAAAGCTGGCAAGGATGTGGCAGTACTTGGTTTATGAAAACGCGTAGACATATTTAAATTGTGAGTACTACCTCTTCTATAACGACTTCGAACGGTTTGCCAGCCATCACCTTCGTCTTTAGCTTTAACGCTAATCGTTTGTTTTGTTAATACTTCTACCGAACCGTTTATATCGTTATCTTGATTTTTCTTCGACAAAGTCTCATTGCCCTATTAAAAAAAAAAAAAATGTATGATTCATACATATATATATATATATATATATATATATATATATATATATATATACATTTTATTAAAAAAAAATACAGATTATAAATACCTTCCTCTCCAATTGTTGAGGTCGACGTCTGATTATAACAGATGTTCCTGGTCTGGCTTTATTTGCAGATGATATGGTTCTATCGCTCAAAGTTGTTTTACTTCTGGTAAATTTGGGTGTTTCTGATAAATTTATTGTTTGTTCATTAGATCGTCTACGCGATGATACCGTTGAATAAGCTGCTTGACTCGTATTATGTATTTCTTTATTCGAATATTTTGTAATTAATTTATTATCTACTTTGTCAGTATTTATACATTGTTTGTTTGTTCTTTGCTTTATTTTATTCGATTCTATTGTATTTTTAGCATTTTTTGAGGCTACCGTCGTATCGATATTTTGCGTTTGCAATTTATTGTTAACTTGTATCATCTTATTATCCACATTTACATTTTCTATGATAATTTTACTTTCATTATTGTCTATATTCTGTTTAATTATTTCATTTTTTCTCAATTCTGTATTCTTTTTATTAGGTATTAATGTAATCTCCGATTTACTTCGATTACTAAGCTTACTATTTGTTTCATTTTCCTTAATCGTTTTATCCACAGATTCAACGTTTTGATAGATACTTGATTTCACATTTTTATTATTAATACAAGTTTGTTTGTCGATTGCTAAATTCGAATCCGATGTTTTTAAAGTACTTACATTCTGAGAAGAATTTTTGTTTTGTTTTACAATGTTTCTAGTATCGGCTTTATTTTTAGAATCACATGAATCTTCGCTCGTTACTTTATTATCTATTAAACCATTTCCATTAGCTTTTGAATTCATTGGAGATTTTACAAAAGCTTTATTAATAGTTTTAGATCCTATACATCTTTCTTTGTTGGACGATTGATTCATACCTCTCTCTATCACATTCTTTCTTTTTTCTTTAATATTTGTCGAATTATTTTTAGAAACATTATTCTTATTATCCTTTATTATTTTATGCAATGATTCCTCTTTTATATGATTTATTTTATTATCCGTAACCATAGGTTTTATCTCTGAAATAACTTGATCTATAGGACTTCTGCATGTGGATTCTGGTGGGCTTATCCTTTGTAAAGGGCTAGTCGATTTTGGTACTATAGTTGAATTCCAAATACGACATGGCGAGGTCTTTCTTACTTCCCAAGCCAAAGGTGTACGCCTTAAAGGTGGTGGAGAATTTTCATAAGCCCATTTAACTTTAAACCATTCTATTAAATTATGGAAGTCTTTTGTATAATTTTCCAACACTAAAATTACTTCCTTGCATTCAGAAATATTTTCATCTTCTTCGCACGTTTGATATATACCGTCTACAGCTCTTTGTAAATTTCCAAATAGAAAAGCCCAATATCGAGCTTGTAATTCTGAAAGAAAAAACAATGTTTACATTAAGTACAAAAATTAAATAAATATAAACGACATACCAGACTTTTTGTCTCGACCAGTGGAAGCTGATCTAACTCTAGAGGCTGGTTTCATAGATCTCTTCATAGATCCAGATTGAA
>NC_062189.1:16820286-16850286 GCF_912470025.1 Vespa velutina
TTTTTTTTTTTTTTTTTTTTTCTTTTCTTCTCTCGAATGAGAGTAATATCTCGTTCATTTTTCTTTTCTTTTTTTATTTCTTTCTCCCTTTTTTCTTTTTTTTCTTTTTTTTCGAACGTTGATCCACAAAAGGTACAGGACGGTGCCCCGATTTTTTTATGTTTTCTCTCTCTCTCTCTCTCTCTCTCTCTCTCTCACACACCTTCCTTCGTCTTTTTTCTTTGTCAGATCGTAGACAGCCGGATGAAACGCGTTTCCCGTGTAACCATGCATACGCGTTCAACGTGACAAGCTGTCAATGTGCTGCTTTATTTTTCATTCTTTATACTCTCCAACAATGATACTTTCGCCAAAAGTTTCATCTGTTTGCGTGACAATGAATCCTTATATTCATTGAAATTAATTGATTTATTTTTTTTTTTTATTTTTTATATAATCATCGACCGTGTTCCATGTAGTCAAGGTGATTTTGTTAAATAATCAGTTCCAAGATTTCTTACCACTTGTGCTCTTTCTTCTCTCTTAGATATTCGTATAATGATTTATTAATTATTATACTCTATAGGTATATAGTGTTATCTGGATTTCTTTTTCTCTCTCTCTCTCTCTCTCTCTCTCTCTCTCTCTCTCTCTCTCTCTCTCTCTCTCTCTCTCTCTCTCTCTCTATTTCAACAAATCATAATAAAAGTTATATTTCATATTAATAAGAAAAAGAAATTATTTTGCAGGAATCATATTAATTGTTTCTCTCTGTTTCAATTATATTCTATGTATGTTTGGTATCATCAGGATTTAAAGATTTCACATTGACTCTAATATCTTTAGGAAGTTTAATGTTACATTTTAAAATATCTTTTATTTATTATCTCATAGAATTTTGTAAAATATGGCTGCATTACCACGAAGAATTATCAAAGAAACTCAAAGATTAATGCAAGAACCTGTTCCTGGTATAAGCGCAGTTCCAGATGACACAAATGCTAGATATTTTCATGTCATTGTAACGGGACCTGAAGATTCGCCATTTGAAGGTGGTTTATTTAAACTCGAGTTGTTCCTACCGGAAGATTATCCAATGTCTGCCCCTAAAGTGAGATTTATAACCAAAATTTATCATCCAAATATCGATAGGTAAGTATATCAATTTATATCTGTATATAACATTTTACATTTTAATTTTATCAAGATTTTCTTTTATATATCAGCTTTGAAAAAGATTATATTTAAAAAATTCATTTGAATATAAAATATTATGCAGATGAAAAGAAGTCCTTGAAAAGAAAGAAAGAAAAAAAAAAGTTTCTTTGGTGCATGATAAATAATATATTAATTTACATTTGACTTTAGATTAGGCAGAATTTGTCTAGACATCTTAAAGGATAAGTGGAGCCCCGCTTTACAAATTAGAACGGTTCTTCTATCAATACAAGCACTTTTGAGTGCACCAAATCCAGATGATCCTTTGGCAAATGATGTAGCTGAACTTTGGAAAGTTAATGAAAGTGAAGCGATACGTAATGCCAAAGAATGGACCCGGAGATACGCAATGGACAACTGATCTCAGCTTTGTCAAATCATTCGCAACACAAAGCAACGTTACCCCTTTTGTCCCAGTTTATTCGTCACCTTACCCGCACTAGCTGCATATCCTGCACCTGTGTCCACGATTTTGCTATAAAATCAATAAAAGTTTTGTAAGAGTAAATAGAATGGAACTGTATTTTCTATATTGTGGGAAATACAAAAACATCTTATTTAGATTTCTTTAAAAATTCATTTAGCAAACTCGTATGATTTTTTCCATTATAATACTACATATTTACAGAAGTATTCTTTAATTAAAAAAAGAAGAAAGTATATATTAAAAAAAAAAAAAAAAAAATAAAAAAAAAAAATAGCAAACGTTGTTCATTTCGGCGCGTAATTTTGAATAAAATTGAGAAAGAAACAAGTATGCTATATTATACTAATTTACTAAATAATTACAAGATATTTTGTGCAGTGCATAATTAACATGCATTATGGTTGATGATTTTAATAAGCTACAAAAAATGTGCTAGAATCCATTAAGTTATATTATGTAATACATAATTCTTTATTGCATCCTTTTCATTCTACTAACTAAATATCACCTGGGATTGTTATGTGGGTACATATATTTATGCATAATACAAGAAGATAAATATTATCCTTATTACTGTATTTAAAAACAATAATATTTATTTATCGATTAATCCATATAGAAATTTTAAGATAACAAAACTACAAACTTCTGCAAAAATTAACCTTTCTAATGTAATTAATTATTGTACAAGTAATTATTTATGACTGCAAAAAATGGTATGAAAAAATTAATATAATTTAACGATAATATATGAAAGATCCAAAAGTTATATCTCTAATGAAAAATACATTTTTTATTATTTGGGCTAAAATATTTTCGAATGCTAATTAATTAATTGTAGGTTGAAAAAGCAAAAACAAACAAAAAAAAAAAAAAGAACAAATTATTTTGTAATTCTTAAAACAACACGTTCAATTTCGTTTGAATTAGACATAGACGACTGAAAATATGAGATAAATATTTACGTCTCACTAAAAAGCTTGCACTACCTCAATAGAAAATTGAGTTCGATGTAAAATTTTATTAGTATCGTGAGAAGAATATAATATTCTCAAAAGAGAAAACAAAACAAAAAACAAAATATATATTATTATGCAACTGAGCATATAAAGGATTCACGCGTAAATAATATTTTTGTTGGAAGATTGTATACAAATTTCTGTATACTAATTTAGCGTTTATGTTTCACAAGAAAAAAAAAAAAAAAAATAATACAATTTAAGCTTCCTAATATGGCACTTGGGTCTGTATGTGTAAATTCAACTTCCAAATGGTTATACATAATTACTAAAATATATATACATATATATATATTTACTTTCGAGTATCTTGCAACACACTAGAAAATACTTAATATAATTGTGGTTTGATTAATTGAATATATAAATTGTGATAAGTTATAAAATAACCCATATCAATTGTGTAATGTTTCAAACACTTCCACGTCAGAAAATACAAGAATTTTATATGAAAAAAACAAAAAACAAAAAAAAAAAAAAAAGAAAGAAAGAAAAACAAAATAAAACAGGTATATAATGTTTGCATGTATTTGATTATCGAATGCTTATTAAAAATTTACGTGTATATGGAAGCTTGATGATGCATTAAGAGAAATGTAATTTCAAATGATTATGCTAACCAAAATTGGCTATTGTGTGTTCTATTAACAAAGTTATTTTTTTATTAACACATTGCACGTATATGTATATTTTTTTCTTTCCTTTTTTTTTTTTTTTTTTTTTTTTTTTTTTTTCTTCAAATAAGAATAATCAATATTGTCAGTGCATTAGCTTTTTATGTGTTTTATCATATCAGCAAATTTATGATAGTAATAATAATAATAATAATAATAATAATAATTATAATAATAATAATAATAATAATAATAATAATAAAATATTATTATTTAGTATTTTTAAAGATGACAAAAACTGGATTAATAGGGGGTATAGAGAAATACTCACGAAGTAATTGTATACTTAAAAGCGCATTGCTTTGGAAGTGGTAAATATCTTCATAAAATATATATATATATTTTTTTTTAAATATATAAAATATATATATATATATATATTTTCAATTTAATTATATAAAAAAAAAGAAAAAATAAAATACTTCACATAATGTAGTGTCACGCTTGTGTGACATAATTGTTGATCCTTTTTGACCATGTGTACTCGTACAAGCTATAAATAATTATTCTTTTATCAGAGTCAAGCCATATACATACAATATTAATTTTTATTCTGCATTGTCGAATTGACAAATTTATATTAAGAAAACAAATGCATTAAAAATTGGTTGTAGAAAAAAATATATATATATACTGAAAAGGAATACAGCCGGTCAATCTCATATGCTGTTAGAAAAAAAAAATTTTGGAATAATTTTTAAAACGTGTGATAATTAAAAAATTCTTACTCAGCTTTGAGAAGAACTTCAATAATAATTTAATATGTAATATTATTTAAAAGTAAGGCGATATTTGTAGGTAAATAGTTGATAAAAAAAAAAAAAAAGAAAAAAAAAAGAAAAAAAAAAATTGAAAAGAAAAATTACCACAAAAATGTTGCAAATAACGTAGCAATATAATGATTATTCCATGGTATTGTTTAAACAAAAATGCATTATATTCCACGAAAAATAAAGTAAACAAATTCGCGTGTTTATGCTACGTGATAAGCGATAAATAGTTAAAGAAACGTATAATGGATGCATGTATATATAGATGTCTTGTGAACATCGTACTAATAAAAAAAAAATATAGGTTGTTTAAATATACTGTTCTTCACTCATATGCATATATATTATGTATATATATATATAAAATTTTTGCTATGTAGTAAAACCAAAAATATAAAACAAGTATACTTACACATGTTCGTAAATATATATATATATATTTACATATTCGAATATGCGGTAAGAAGATAGAGAAAAAAAAAAGATAAAGAAAGCAAAGTATTGGATAAACATTTTAGAAAGGTAAGAATATTTGATCAATGTTAAATATTTGCTTATATAAATTCTGTAAGCATTCGATGAAGTTCTGTTTATTATATATATATATATATATATATATATATATATATATATATATATATATATGTATATATATATATATAGATCAAATAAGTTTCATAGTTAATTCTTATTAAAAATCAATGTTTTTTCTTTTCTTTAAACAAAAATAATACCTTTTATAAAACATGACTGATTATTATTAGAATGCGTAACACAAGAAATACGTTGGACAAATGAGTTAATTAAAGTTACGTAAAAGGAGGGATGAAACATTTTATATGGAATTATTAAATTTAAATTTGAATTTGAATAATAATATTCGAATTTGTATTATTTTTCCCATCAACTGAAATTTTTATACTCTTATATGAGTAATATGTTAATTCTCTAATTTCACAAGAATGCTATATTTTCTTTTTCTTTTTTCCTTTTTATTATTATTATTATTATTATTATTATTATTATTATTATTATTATTATTATTATTATTATTATTATTATTATTATTATTATTATTGTTGTTGTTGTTATTGTTATTATAAATTGCAGTTGTCCAACGTATCTCTATAAATATTCGTAATGAGCAACAATTTGACTTTTGCATTAATAAATAAATAATGAATAATCGTTTTTTCTTACAAGTACGTGATGTATATTATAAGAGTTGCAACTATTCTGTTGAAACTTTAAATCTTAAGGCATCTCACTGCAGGTCAGTGACACAGAAATACATAGATGCATTTTGAATTTGAATTCAAAATTACATTTTATTGTTACCTTAATACGGACTAGTATAGTAATTACCATATACACATTCAATATAGCTCACTTATAATTTTAACTTATTATACACTCGCAAACACACACATTGATAGAGAGAGATTAGTCATGACAATTTGTAGTGTGTCTCTCATGACTAGTGAAAGCTACAGCGCAAGCTCTATGAATGTATAAGATATAATTATTTTTATTTCTCTTACGAACGGTTTTATTTCGAATATTTTTCGGTAACGATTCTCCCTGCAATTTTGAATCTATTCCTCATAACTGACGTTGCACAATCATATCATTGTCAAGTTGTTGAAAAATATAAACATAATATTTTACAAAAATCTGGAAGTAATCTTTGGCTTACTATGGCATTACACTTATCGCGTTAACAGTTATATTTATCTAGCAAAAGATATTTTTGTTTCCATTAATTTATATATTCAGAAAGATTCCTGGATTAATTTCAAATATATTATTCAATATCCATTAATTGATTTATTTTTGTAGATTTATATACTTGCAAATATATCTTATTACTCTTTATTGTGACCATAACAAGCCATATATTGTTAGAACATAAAATAATTCGAACTACTAAAATTAGAAATATAAAACAAAAATAATATATATATATATATATATATATGTTTATACATATATATACATATATATGTATAAACGATACACGGAGATAAGACACTTAATACATACTTTTAACAATAACCTATGTAATACTATATTTTAATAGTAATAGACAAAAGAAATGACCATGCAAGATCAGATGGACAGTTAAAGTTAGTTGCAGATGTGTTATTTAAAATGTGGCTAGACACATTCAGTCAGGGTGGCTTGCAATGGCTGAGTATTAATTTCATACATTTTTAGCATAATGACTAGATAAGTTTCAGCCACCCAATCTAATAACATCTTGTTTGATCCCATATATCATATTCGTACCGCTCTGTTGCTCATCAAATATATGGATAAAAATTTCTATGCCAAAATTCATTGCCTTTTTAATTGGTATACACTGACACGATAAATCCAAAAATCTGGATATTTCTGCAAAGTATAATACTTTTTGCACATATTTTAAATATGATTTATTCATAAAGAATGAATGTGTGTAGTTTCTAATGATATAGATTTCTTCGTGATATGCAATTTATAATATGCTTTCTATATATTTTTTCAATTAATAGAATTATTGTACATAGGTCAGAACATTATTCATAGTCTATATATATATATATATATATATGCGTGTGTATATTATATGTGGAGGAAGGGGGATTTTGTTTTCATTGGAAAATTAATTCAAAGTATAAAGAAAAGTTTATCCACATGAGTTTTTACATTCTCATTTAAAAAATATGTATATGAACTTGTACCTGATAGTTCTTCCTCTGTCCATGTAAACTAAATTGATGTTATGATATATATTATCTTTTTTCTTACAACTCATAAATTTAAACAACAACAAAACATTTATTTTGTACAGTTTATATATTCTTTTTTAGTCAATTATCTTTTCTCTTTTTCCTATGACTTATGTTGTAACCTATGCATTTACATGTATATTTACGTATGTCTTTCGTTCTTTATTTATTTATTTATTTATTTATTTTAGTTTTATATATATTTCAATAAACATTTCTAACGTAATCATTCTCCCCAAATTACTCTAATGCAATTTTAAATCTGACTAATGCGTTGACAATACTAAAGTGTTGTCCTCGACTCTTCCTTCGACTTTATTATCTTTATTATATTCTCTCTTTATCTTTCGCAGAGAATTTTTACGTAAGAAATGTTGGGTAATAGTGGATTAGCTATTTACTTTAATAATTTAATCAACAACTTTGTTTCAAACAAAAATATGGAATGTTATTATCTATTAATATATGAGAATGCCAAAAAAGCAATGAGGTAATTTTAACGTATTCTCTAAATTTAAAGATTTTATATATAAAATTATAGAGAATAGAATTTTATAAATATATTCCATAATCGTCTATCGAAATGATTATTTGCAGTTCAAATCACATGCACACAAAATTCAATTTTAAAATGCTGATTACTTAATGTACTTTGGCATTGAAATTTTATCAAACACCAGGAATTCTAAAATTTGCACCACTGCATATATTTCTTGGTATTCTAAGCAGAATAGTTTAAAGGTGAGAAATTTTCAGCAAAAATAGATACAACTTAGATTATTATAATACACAGTACTTATATAGAAGAGAGATACCATTTCATTGATGGTATAATTTATTTAGCTTACATATATGTGGAATGGATAATTTATCCTATATTTTTTTTTTTATAGCATAGATTGCATCAGTCTGTATATTTTAGAACAATTTTATAATACACAGTGCTACAGTGACTCAAGTGTAATGGATTATACATTGCATACCAATGCATTTTAAAGTTACACTAAGTGCGCACAACCAGCCACTACAGACTCCAATAAGAATATCTAGAGGAAATTTTGCCTTAGGTGAGAATGTGTGAAGATTTATAAGTTTCAGTAAAATAAATTGTATCTCTCATAATATGATCACAAATATGGCAACGCTATAATATTTAGGAATTCTTCTGAATAACCAATTCATTGGATGCTGACTAAAATAAAAGGCTTACACAAGCCTTATTGAAATCTGTCAGCTTAGCAGTTTTTACATTGTCATAGTATATAAATATTGTACGCAATTAGTTGTTTATGTCATGTATGTATATAATAATATTTTTTATGGCCAACCCTCAATTTCTTTTTTTTTTATTTTTTTTTTTTTTTTTTTTATTTTTTTTTTTTTACATATCTGCAGAAATCAAGGAAAATGATAAATCGGATTATTCTAATAAATATACATTTGCTAAATACAATTCTTTATCCATAAAATAATCTCATCAAAATGCAAACGTTATTTATATAATCATTTTGTATAATATTCCAATCAAATCATCAGCCATCGTATATAACTTGTGCGACATGCATTTCGTGTCTGTTCTTCTGGGCTATATGCGAATATAAGATTTTTTTACTTGTACTTTTTTGTACATACATTTTTCATATTCATGCTTTATCATTATCATATATATTCAATTTGTTACAATAGAATTACATATAATAGCCCTGTTGATATCTGCATATATATGTACGCATATCCTATACAAATGTCACCATCCAATAATATAGAAAGAGATAATAAAGCAGAGCAGCTTAAAAAGAAAAAAGAAAAAGAAAAAAAAATTTAAGAATGAAAAGTACTTCAGGGAACTCCTTTTTTTTGTTATGTTTGCTGACTCTTCTATATAATTACTATGACATATATATGTACGACATATAGTTATATATATATATATATATATATATATATATATATATATATATATATAACTATGACGAGAGACATACATGACATATATGCATATATTTATATGCATATATAAACATATATGTATATATCACGAGACTTATGCATTGAAAATTCTATAATAGACAAATTGTAGTTTAGTACAAATTAATAAACTTGGGCAATGTGCCTCAAGCATTGACGAGCTCAAGGATAAAAAAGATTAAATGAATGATTTAAGTTGAGTCTCCAAAAGATGAGAAGAGACAACATGTTTTATAAATATTACTACGTCATTAGCTATAATATATTATACAGTTCAGCCCTGCTCTAAATATCAATAAAGAGCTTTGTGCTATTTATAATCATGTGCACTGCATCATCTGCATCGCCTAGCGTCTTTCTTGGCGCAAATAATGTGATCCTCTATGGCAATTGATATTAGAGATTAGTATCATTTTTTCTTTTTTTTTTTTTACATAAAATAAAGCATATACATTTATATCAATTACAATGATTTGGATTAGCCTGAATGCTTTAGCATTGTCACTATACAGATGCACATGCACTGTAGATTTAATGTTAATCTTAAAATCGGTTTACATATGACTAAAGGATGTATCTCTTTAGTAATTTTTTTGTCTTTCCTTTTTGTACATTATACAAGATTGCTTTTATGTGGAAAGAGAAAATGACGGATATGAAAAGCAAGAGAAGTATATATTATTATTATTATTATTATTATTATTATTATTATTATTATTAATATTATTATTAATATTATTATTATTATTAATATTAATATTATTATTATTATTATTATTATTATTATTATTAATTATTATTATTATTATTATTATTATTATTATTATTATTATTATTATTATTATTATTCCTTTTGCTCAAGAATTATTGCATCATATTCGTCTGAGTAGTTGCAACTCTTGCTTGAAGCTTTAGACACTAGGACCAACTATTCTCCTTCATGGGAATGCAATTTTTCAAGAGTGAATTTTTCAAAGGCATTTCAAAGGACTTGCCATAGAAAATCTCATTAATTTAATTAAGGTGTATATTTATATATATATTATGTATATTTAAGGTAATCACAATAATTATATAAATTATGCTCGGGTAAATATTCAATAATGTTTCAGTAACCTACCTAGGTAGTCTTGGTTTACTAAGCAGGAGCGCTGGTGATGTATGAACTGCTCCATTGGAATTGTAACACAAAGCAATTTGCGTGAAATAATCTGTACAATAAAGTGGTAAATAGTGTGGTAGTGGATGGCGGATGTATTGTCTGTTCACTACGCATCAGCCAGGCAACTGAACGTTTATATGTACACTGGAGATTCCTGGCCAGTTAACAGCCTAAACATCGAAGTGGGCATTGTCTTCATCAGGATCTGAAACAATGGATACCGTATGTAAATAAAAAAAATATCATTATGTCTACTACGGATTTGTGTACATGTAATTACGAGATATTACATAATCGTTTCGTTCATACTTACTTCACCGACAGAGGTGGCAAGAAGATTAACGATCTTTTCATGTGGTACAGCAACAACACTCTGATTGTTAATTTCGATTATTCTATGACCTACTCTTACTCCCCCTCTTTCTGCGATACCACCTCTTAACAAACTGCATATCACCCCATTCTGTACACTAAATCCTAACTGATACTTCGTATCAGGTCTCTTAATTTTCACTTCAACAACAGGTGCACATGGTACGACAGTTAACTTTACGACCGTTTGATTTTTTGAGTTCTTTATATATGTCTGACATGTTGATAGAGGTAAGCCAACTAACGACACGCCATTAATTGCTATTATTTGATCACCAATATTCAATTGCCCACAACGAGCAGCAGCACCAGCTGGTGCTAGATTAGCTATAACTACAGTTGGCAGCATAGAGCCCCATCCAGATTCAACTATTACTACACCAAGAATTTCACCTTTTGCTTTTGGTACAACCACCTAAGAACAAATCAATTATATTTTCTTAAACATAAAATAAATTTTTTTTTCTTTCCCTTTTAACAAATATAGAGGAATGTAAACATAAAAGAATTTCATTGATTACCTCTTTCTGCATTTCCTTTTTTGCGAACATTTGCAACTCATCGCCAAATATCTCCTGCGAATTAAGTACTTCTTGATAATCCATTTCTTTAACAAAACTATGATCTTCTATTCCATTTGCTTTTAGGAACTCCATGTAAGCTACTTGAAATGCTTGTCCGATACTTTGTGCAATAAACTGAGCTTCTTCACTTTCAAAAACGTGGCAGATCATTTTAGGAGTCCTGTTTATCTTGGGGGCTTCTTCCATCTCATGCGGTACGAATCGTCTTCGGGCCATGAGAACGACCAAATCACCGATATCTGCTATGTACGAGATTGTTCGTAAAGCATGGTCCATCATAATTTCTTTCAAATCAGTGTTAAGGACCATAATTTTTTCTGTTGAAATAAATAGGTCGACTTCGGTACTGGGTTGAGTTTCTCCATCTGGTGCCTAAATAAAATCAAGGATATTTTTATGAGACACACAAATATTTCCTAGAAACGTATGACATCCTTTATAAAATGTACGTACCAATGCCTATTACAAGAAGCAGCATGTTAAATAAAGTAAAAAGAAAAACAACAATTTATTATTAACATTTTATAAAAGGGCTGTTGAATGAAAAATATTATACATTCCAATGCACGTTATTATCAGGCACTGATTTAAAGCGAATAATGCATACAGTTGAAATTAATATATTATATATTATTTGTGAAGATCCCATAAACCTGAGAGTTTAAATGTGTACTTTTGTTAGAGTATCTTAAAATTCAATGTAACGCTCCATTTATTGGTTGGTAAGAATTAAAGAGAATATATATAAAGGAAATATATTTCGCACATTGATTGATATTTCATTGGAAAGATCAAACTAAGAAACATCTTTCCAAAAGATAATTAATACAAATAGAGGTACATTTGGGTAAGGCGGACCTTTATTTTAGTCACAGCCTCTTCCACCATGTGATTCTTAAGGCGCTTACGCCGTTTACGTCCCCCTTCCTCTTCCACCTCCACCGACCCAAGAAATTGTAGTCTGAAAACGGTTGTGGGGCCCAAGGAGCCACTGATCGGGGCCAGTTTTGGTTGGGCGGCTATTGTGTGTGTCTCGGACTGGCCCCCACCAGAAGCACTCCCTATAAGTTCTTCGCTTGAGTCACATTCGTCTTCCTCTAGGCTTCCTTGTGAAGTAATGCTGCAGCGGCCGTAACCATGCTGCCCCCCATAGTTTAAGAGCGTAGCCTGCATTGGCACTGGCCCATCCTTCCGTTACGCGCACGCCAAACAAACAAACAAACAGAGGCTCTGCTAGTCACATTGCCACGCACCACCAACAAAACAAGGCAAAAGAGCCAAAGTTATTGGAATCTGAGTTGCTGTTTACATCTCTATTTATAATAATAATAATTTATATATATGTATATATATATATATACTCTGTATATATGTGCAAGATTTTAAATGTATTTAGTACATTTAAATTAAATTAAAAGGGCTTTTAATATAAGCATGCGTACTTTAAATTGACTTTCTAAGAATTATCGAACCAGGTTTATGTATTATTATCTATTAATACACAAATATATAAATGCTTGATGTTGATATTATGAATGGAATATGTATGTATATATATATGATAGTGCAGAATTTATACGGTATTTATGTGTGCTTAAATTTCCATGAATGATTAACAATTAGCAACCCAGAATTCCAAATATTAGGGTTTGGTAATGTCCATAAGCAATGTGGTTTCTATAATTATTCAACATAAAGAATTATCATTACGTTTTACGATGAATAATTAAAGAATAAAAGCAATCAAGGATATGATATTTATTATATGTAATGAAATCTAATATTAGCATTATAGAAATATATTATTATGGTATAAATTACTCATTTATAAATTGATTAATAAATGAGTATGGATTACGAGCAGAGATATAATATCAATTTATAAATCCTTTCATTGATCCAGAAACAAATCCAAGGTTTATAGATAAAGATTTTTTTAAGTAGTTTTGTAAGAGTATAAACATATACAGGAGAATCAAAACTTATTGGCACTTGAGATATCTTGTTTGTTCTTTGTTATATTTAAAATCATTTTAAAAAAACAATATACAAAATTTTTTAAAACCTGTATATGGTCTTGGTGATTATTTTTTTTTTTTTTTTTTTTTTTTTTTTTTTTTTTTTTTTTTATGCCAAAGTATTCTATAATTCCCTCTCTCTCACCCTTTCCTTCTCTCTCCTCCCCCCTCCCTCTCTCTCTCACTCTTTCTCTCTCATGCAAGTTTTATTGAAAAAATATTTCAATAAAATCAAAAATAAATAAGATATTCCAAGTGACAAAAATTACAGATCCACCATGTACAAAAGTTATAGTCTAATAAGGAGTGCAAGCTATCAAGTGGCTACTGATCATATACACTAATGAGAAGCAAACAATACAGCCTAACTATTTAATATAAACGGAGCAATCTAAATACTTAAGAAATAAGAAAAATGCAAAAGATTGAGCTACTTTCACTTATAACAAAAAATAAATATATATATATATATATAATCTACTATGTTCTATTAAGTTATATAGAACAAAAATTAATTAATTTTACTTTTTGTTTAATACAATAATACTTTGGATGTAATACAATTCCTTTTCTTTTTAAAAGAGCAGTAATCACCTGCTTTAATCACTGCTGTAGCATGAAAAATACAAAGTAATAAAGTACGCATCATGTAGGCAAAAGTTTTGTGAAGTAACATATTTTGTGCATAAAGCATACTTCATTATATGCATAACATATAGAAAAAAAAACGAATATAGAGCAAGCAAATATAGAAAGATATCCGCAGAGAGACCGACAAACAGACACATCAAGTTACACCGAGAAGATGACAGTGTTCGGTGGTCAGGTGGTGGTGTTGGTGATGTGAGGAAGGGGGCGCTACACTGAAACATTCAGGCCTTTTTGCACACTGGCCAGTTCACAATTATTAAGATTATTCATATAAAATAGATATTGTATACGTATAAGTATACATATATAAGTATACATAATAGCCAACATCTGGACATAGTTGTTTGTGAAGTATTTACTTTATATCTTCAATAAAGTTATAAAGTTATTTTCACTTTTATAAACTAATGAATTATTTATTTTAATAGCAATAATCTTTTATTGTTCAATTATCTAATGATTTGATTAATTTATTGTACAATTTTCATATAGATTTGAAAGTCAATTGTCCAAACATTAACTCTTAATTTTCAAAGAACCTAAGAGTGGAAGGAAAGATTTTACTGTAAGATATTTTACTACATATATATATATATATATATATATATATATATATATATATACATCGATAATTTCTTTTAAATATAAGCTACGTCAGTATATGTGCATTGTTTCCTTAATAAGAAAAATATACCTTGAATAATTATCAAGGAGATAGTGATGCAAAAGAGTATAGAGATAAAATGGATGTATGTGAACAAATTTTATGTATTAAAATATTTTGGCATATATAAACTATGGCAGTGCACATAATGCAACACTGAGTCACATTTATTTTCACAGTATTCTTTCCTGCAAAAAACTCTCAGGTTTAACTACCTAAAGACTCAGTATTTTAACCATTTGAGGTAAATATTTTAATATATCTATTGGCATACTTAAGAATAAAAGCAAAATATTGTTAAGAGCATTTAATATGAAAAAAATTTGTTTTTCTTACAGTAAGCTTATTACAATATTATAACAGTAGGGAAAGCCTGGCCTAACTGTATTAAAAGACCATTTCTCTGAAAAATCCTCAAAAAGTTAAAAGTATTAACACTGAGGTACATTATTACAGTTAAAAATATTGCACTGTTATTGATCATAAATTAAGTTGCAAATTAAATCTTATAAAGCATTCAGAGCATGCTGCTATAATTTTAGATCATCATAATTCATTGTGTAACACTAATGGCAATCCTAATATATGTATATAATCTGTTTTATACTGTCTATAACAATTATGCTATTATACTTATTCTTATATTTCCAATACACTTTACACGTTTGGATTCCTATAGTATTTATTATTATCTTATTTAACTATATAAAATGTTAATATAAGGAATTAAAAATGGCCCTTTAAGAGATATAGTATGAATAATTTCATAATATTATCAATCTATTATTAAATAATTTTATTTCTAATATAATACTTTGCATTGGGAATATAAATTTAATTAAATTAATTATTATTTGATATTAAAGACCTTTAATGCATATGTGATATGTATTTATGCATATATCAATATATACATACCTTTATTCGAGAAACAGCTTCTTCTGCTTGACACATTCTAGTTGATTTTGTTGGTTGACCCTCACATACTAATTGTGTAGATCCTAAGTATCTTGCTCTGAACAATACACCTTCGATCAACACTGAAGGATCGTCCAATAATGCTGAAATTTCCACAGAAATAGACCATTTAGAATTTGCACTATCTTTTGCGTTAAGTTTTGCACTAGATCTTGCACTACATAATCTACCAAATGCAACTAAGTATTCATCAGTACAATGAATTAATTTGAATGATGATAATAAACTACTATCTGATAAAACTTCCATTTGATTAACATTGTTTGTTAAAGCCATTTAAATAATGTTTTAATATTGTGTTATGAATTGAAGCAACGGAAATATATTTTTCACACTTCTTATGTATTTTTTAAACAAAAACCTATACATTTTAACAAATTCTCTTAACTACAGATTATATATGGTAAATGTATGAAATAAATATATCATTGAATATAATCCACTTATCAATTGATGAAATATCTTATCAATGATTTTGTAAATATGTTGTAGATTATCTAAAATGAATACTCGTAATATAATATGTCTCTTGCACATTTGAAACAATATTGATAATTCAGTTGACATTTATCTTCTTCAATAAATTTATTTTGCTCATCAAAATAACAAAAAGTGCATATATATATATATATATATATATATATATATATATATATATATATTATTTAAATAAAAAGTATTTAATAACGAATACATTTTGAAACACATACCATATATACCACGATGAATTGATCAAAGTTCATCAATTATACACAATTGAATAAGCAGCAATTAAAGAAAGAAAAATATGTCATTAACATATTTTGTTGAACAAAGAATGTAAATGTTATATTTTCATATAAATGAAGAATTATAGGAATATATAATATTACCTTCTTTATTTCGACTTTTCTTCTTTCCTTCTTTATCCTGTAAAATATAAAAGTGTACAATGCACATAATAATCACTCAAAAAATATTATTAAAACATATTGAAATCTAGATTTGACTATAATACTCACATAATATAATCATCTAAAGCTTTTATTATAAATGCCGATCATGCAATGTTTGCAATTAAATAAAAAATTATTGTAACGTTATATAATTAAAATATTGTAAATATTTCTCAATTAACAACTATTGTAATAAAATATTTTTTGTTGTCATAGATCATTGAAATATTTTTTTAACAAGCAAAAAGGGAAAAAAAAAAAAAGAAAACAACTAAAAAAACTCTATCATTGTAAAAGATTCATAAAATAATCCCTTAATCTTAGTATATATAATACTCTAATAAAATAAATTTATATATGAATAAAATGATCATCAGATAATGATTATAATTATATTTACAATCATAACACACAAGCAAGCTCTTAGCTAGAAATGTGATATGTACACAGCATTCTTCAAATAGATAAGACATGTACTGATAACAGAAGAAAAAAAAAAAAAGAATAAGCTTATTGTAGGCAAAGGCAATAAGGAAATATAAATTATGGAGAAGTTTGGTTTGCATTGAAATTAATAGGAAATGTTTACTATCAGGCATAGATATATCTCTCAGCTTAAATATTATAAATTCATTTTAATCCATATCTTATATATGTAAATATCAATTAGATTAAAAATCATCATTATCAAAGTTTTTTATATCATATATATATGTGTATATATATATATATATATATATATATATATATATATCTCCTTTCTCTAAAAGGACATAAATAATATCGTTACGCTCAATGATATTTTTATGTATTCAATTCTTAATACTATTTAAGCTGGCGAGATTGTTTTATAGACAACAATTGAAGAATTTTATAAAGACGAATATATATCAGAAGAGATCTAATTATCTGTAACATTATGACAGATCGTGCATCAACAAGTGCTATCTTATCACTGCCCATCAAATGTATCATTTACTACATTCTAAAAGAGACCCAAGTGAGAGAACATTGAAAGGGCACCTTTTTCACCTTGTTGCTGGATTCCTTCAGACTCTGGGGAGACGAGGGAGAATTTTTGACTGGGGTCTTCGGTGGACTTGTTGCAGGTTGCGTAGGGGTAGTTACTTCGCGTTCAGAAGGTGATGATTGAATAACAGATACTACAGGAGGTGGAGAAATGGAAGTAGACGTAGACGGCAAAGGTTCGGACGGTGCTAGCGTTTCTATAGGAGTAACACTTAAGGTTTTAGGAGGGGTTTGCTTAGGAGTTGCGATTTTTGCACTCATTGGTGGTAACATTGTCCTAGTCTTAGGCTTCCGCCACCCCTGCATAATACCAAGACAACATTAATAGGACACCAATACCTCTTGTCAAATCACGCAGTTAAAGAAATAATTATATATACCAAATTTTAATCAAGTAATCAACGTGTGTTAATAATGGATTGATTATGCATTCCAAAAAAAAAAATATATATATATATATTTTTTTTTTATTACGAATATATTATCGTTGTTATTTGTATACGAATATAAAATTAAAAAAAAAAAAAAAAAAAAACTGAATTCCTTACTTTATCATCATAAAATCCTTGATCATCAGTTCTTTGTTGTCCTAATAATCGATCAGTCTCAAGATCAGTGTCCGCTTCTTCTTCGTCCGGACCTTCTTCAATTTCTACGTCAGCTTCATCACCTGCTCGTCGAGCTTCCGAATCCTCGCTATTACTTTCCATACATATTCTCCGCCTGGAATCCAATATACTACATCTTAGTTAGATGCACTCGCACAAAAAGTGAAAATCGTATGGGTATTCCAAAAGTATATAAATCCAATGTAAATATTGAATGAAATAAATTAAATATACAAGTAAACCACACGATTGGAATACCCTCTTGCAAAAAAAAAAAAAGAAAAAAAAAATTTTTTAGAAATACCTTGGTATCCAAATAGGACTAACACTTGGTTCTGGTGGTTCTTCAGATGGCGATTTAACAGGAAGTGTTTTAGTTCTTTGTAATGCCATTCTAATATCTTTAATAGCTGCTTCTACCTCACCACCTATTTCCAAATTGACACTTTGTCTACCTTGAGGTGCCGGTGGTGGAGGTGTACCCAAAGGATCTAATCCATCAAGTTGTAACTCATTGGTCTCATATGAGTTTTCCTTTTTCGCAATAAATAAATCAGGTGACGATGTTTTCAACGAATGTAAAATATCCTTTGTGACATTTAAACTCACATCTTTGCCAGATTCATTTTCAGTTCCTAACATGTCATTGCGCGTCCTTTGAATGATTTCTTTCTCTATTTCATTTATTTGCCTTTTCATAAGCATTACCGTTGGATTATTATTATCTGTGTCACTGGCATGTCCACTTGATAAACCGTCTTCCAATACAGGCATACTCGTATAGATTCTAAGAGAATCCGAATTATTTCCTAAATCTCCAACTGAACCAAGTAAACCACTGGCTGGCATTAATTCATTATCCATCATCATTAGAGAAACTTCGCTATCTAAATCTCCGCAATTGCTATCGCAGTCAGTTGTTTCAGGACTTAAAGTAAAATTACGTGAGTGGCCAACCTGTAAGCCAACTTCTGTCTCTCCAAGGTCTTCACTGCTTCCAGTGCCTACTGAGAGATCCAAAAAATTGTTTTCATGTTCGCCAGTCTAAAAAAAAAAAAAAAAAAGAAAAAAGAAAATAAAATAACACAATTATTCATTAAATTAGTGTACATTTAAATATATAAATACTAATGTAAATACTTCGCAATTGAAATTATCGATATATATATATATATAGAATAGTATGATTAAAAATACACTCTTACTTTGAACTTGTTAAACATTAGACCAATATACAAATTAAACATATAAATCACTTTTTATAAAAGGATATCGTAACTAATATTATCCACTGTAAATTAATAATATTAATTTACTAAATGATTTAGTAAATTAGTTAAAATAAATATTGATATTCATATTCGTGTAATGTTAGGAAACTGTATAGAAGGCATTTTTTTTTCTCTTTTTTCTCCCCCTTTTTTTTATAAATAAATATAGTATTTACATTTTGAGGAAAATCAGGTCTCTGCTTTTTTGGTGACTCGTGTACCATAACCTCCTCAGTTGGGGGTGGACCACTAGCTAAACGCTGACCTACATATGCACTTCCTCCTTGTCTTCGCAACTCATAATCCAAATCCTAGTAAAGAAGTTATTAAAAATAATTTTAATTAATATTCTACATCAATGATAAAAATTAATCCAAGTAGTTTAAGTATGAAATATATTGATATAAATTTTTCAATATATATTATATAATAAATTAAAATACTCACTTGGAATGGAAACGATTCAATGCTATTTTCTTTCTCTTTGGATGGAGGTGGACATTTGAAAAATTCTTCTAATACTTTTCGAGTTTCAGAAAATTCATATAAGTAATCAAAAGTACTACCACCTGGTGATACAAGACTACTTATATTGTCAGTAGGTAAAGCTGGTGGTTTCAATGAATCTTCTTCTTCATCCTCAATTTTAGGAGACGATGGTGAAATATTTATCGATTGATCTTCCGTGTGAGCTATGGTTGTTTCTATCACAGGTTTTTCTACAATAATTTCAGCAGAGGTATCCTCCTTCTTTAATAAATGGAATCATATAAGATATTAGTTGTGCATATAATAAGATAAGAAAAAAATTATTCGTTTATTAATATACCTCTTTATGATTGGGTGTTGTTGGTAATACTCTTTGTGGAAAGCCAGGTCTTGGTGTCATGTATACAGAGGGTGATGACAACAAACTAGGAAGTTGTGGATTTTCACGAACGCCATAACGTCTTGGACTTCCTGAATACTGTGCGATTGGTAGTTCTCCTATTACTCTTGCTACTTTATGATTACGCTCTGGCGAAGGTGAATCTATTTCACAATCACTTGCTGTTGTTACGACCTAAAAAGGAACAATTGTTTTTGTTTACATATAGAAATTATTTAAATTATATCAAATATAATACCTTAAAGAATTCAGATGTATTATGGTGATATGCTGTTGTAGGACTTGGTGTACTACCAACACTAGAACTTGGTGGTTCAGGAGGAATACGACCTCTCTGTTGATCTTCTGTTTCCAAATCTATATTTGTTGTAGTAACTTGAGTCGTATTATTTGATGCTAAATCCAAACGCAGACCTTGCCAATTATCATCTATATCATCGAATACCACCACTTCACCATCACTAACAATAGCCATACTTCTTGCTGGTGTAGTGTGGTTTGATTGATAATCTACACAGTTCTTTGGTAATCCATAATCCAGATCAGTAATACTTTTAGGTACACTGTATTCTACATTATTGCTATTTAAAATCGAATCATAATTAATAATACAATTGCTACGATTACTTTTAGGAGAATCGTAATCAAGGATAGACTTAGTAGGATTACGTCGTACTGAGTGCACCTCAGATGAGAATACAGTTTCTGTAACCTCTCGGTTCGTACGTTGTTTCCTTGTTTCACCACATCTATAAAATATGAAATAAATAATAAAACGATGAAATAATATATGACAATTAATAACTTCTGAACTTATTATAGAATGTCAAAAAATAAATATTTACCGACTTCGTAATTCCCAAATAGTTTGTGTGCTCGGAGACTTATTATTTTTCTTAATGGATAATTTGTTGTCTGCTTGAGTATCCTCGTTATTTAATGAATTCGATGCAGCGTTAAAGCGAGATTTCCTTGCTGCTACTTTTCCTCGGCTTTGAGAGAAAACTTCTCGACCACCAGCGATTTCTATGATTCTAAACAAAAATAAAAATAATAATTAACGTTTATATTTAAATCCTTATAATATATATATATATATATTTTTTTTTTGAATTTATATTAAAAAGTACTTTTGATTGAAAATATTTCTCTATACATTAATACAATTTGTTATGAAATTCAATATGTTACAATATGCATTATTTATTATTTTATACAATACACAATAATAATTCATACGTTATCGTCATAAAGCATGGATAATGTCATTTCTATAAACAAACATCGATGATTCAAATGTCAGAGAAACTAACCGCAAAACGTCACATCAAATGTAAGCGTTTTACATTCCTCCTTTGTTAGAACATATTATTTCTCTTTCTCTCTTTCTTTCTCTCTCTCTCTCTCTCCTTCTCTTTCTTTCTCTTTCTTTCTTTTTCTCTCTCTCTCTCTAAACATCTATATTCATCAACATAAAATGTTTATTATACATTTTCTGAACGAAATACCATAAGGTTCATTCGTTTTATCATCGTTAGATCGAATAATTTTATATTAAGAAAAAAGAAGGAAGGAGGAATGAAAAAAAGAAAGAAAAAAAGAAATATATAAACATCATAATTAATCACCGATGAGAGCTAATAATGAAGATTTAATTTTTCTTTCCTTTTCTTTTTTTTTTTTTTTTTTTTTTTTTTAGAAAAATATAAAGTTTTTGATGTTTAATCAAAATGATTCTTACAACGTCCACTTGGTTGCGCTACCGTCGAACTCGAGAAAGAACTTTTTAATCCAACGTTTTGATCCAACGTTAGAGAAGAAGAAACGCGTAATCTCAATCAAGGCGTTGTAATATTTTTATAAACCATTTTAAGTTTGCTCTCGTAAGGAAGAAAAAAAGAATGAAAGAATGAAAGAACGAAAAGAAGAAATGAAGGAGGCGAAAAAAAATTTACATATGCAATTGATATACTATTGCTTTTTCTTAAAATAGGTCAAACGTTTTTACGTTACCTGTGTATGTACGGTGATCGATTAAACGAGTTATCGAACAGTAACAAGAGAAGATCGGTAGAATTTTAAACGATATTTCCGTTTGAATATAATTATTGTACGAATGTAAAAACAAATCGAAAGTAACATTGAATATTTCACTTGGTTTAATATACCAGTCGGCGACAGTGCTCTCGAAATACATATACAAAATTTGAAATACACATACGGAATATAATTTTTCCAATAATTAAAATCACGATAGAATGCGCATTTGAACGAACTACGAACTACGATATATATATATATATATATATATATATATATATATATATATATATATATATAATAGATTCCATTCTTAAATTCGATAAACCTAAACGCGCAAACGAGTGAGTTAATTGTTGAACGGTTTAAAACAAAAAAACAAAAAAAGAAAGAATAAAAAAAAATAGTTAAAAGGAAAGAAAAAAAAAAGTTGAAAAAGTAAGGGGAAAGAGGGGAGGGGGGAGGAGGAGGAGGAAGGAAAAAAAGAAAAAGAAAGAATTAAATCATACCTGGGTAAATCCGACAAAGATGGGGGCGTTGAGTGTAAATTAAAAGCGATGTGCCTTGAAAAATCTGTTTAAGCTACGCGCTCTGTTCTAGACAGGCTTGCTAATTACAAAGAAAGTTACTGCGAATTTGTGATAAGCGTTTATAACACACCACCTAACGCACAACACAGAGAGAAACAACGCCACGTTACCACCTTTCTTTTTCTTTTTTTTTTTTGTATTTATTTTCTTTTCTTTTTATTTATCTTTCTTTCTTTCTTTTTTTTTTTCGCGTTTTTAATATTACAACTCGGCCAAGAAAAAAGGGCGATAACTGAAATATTCTTTTTCTTTCTTTTATTTTTCTTTTCTTTCTTTTTTCTTTTTTTTTTTTTTTTTTCTTATGAACGCGTATCTCGATATAATTTGCAAATTGACCGAACCTTTTATTATACAAATGTTGATTGTGTGTATGACCGATTGCATCTACTTTAAATTCACGAGCCGTCGATAATAACGGGATAACAAGTGTGCCGCGGTAAACCGCAATCAGTTGATTATACTTTAAAAGAGAATCAAAACTTCTTTTACCTGGACTGTACGAAACGCACAAGTGACATCATTGATCAACGTTATTAAGCGACATCATTAAAAACGACAATTTTGAAATTTCGCGCTATTCGTGAATTTGAAATATTTTATTTTAATGTTTTCCGTCATTTTTCTTTTTCCTTTTTTCTTTTCTTTTTTCGCACGAACGAACATCGCCATAAAGGATGACGACGATCCCTTTGCGCTCGGCTCATTTTTCTTTTTAAGGTTAAGTACAGAATGTTCGAAAAGTTCGAACCACGTATACGTAACGCATACAACAAAATGGCGTCGGAACTAGGCGCCAATTACAAATATCATTTATACCATCTCGTACACGTAAAAAGTTTCTCAACGTTTTGAACAAACTGTACACTCTTCTTTGATTACACAAGACGTACAATCCTAGTAAAAAAAATTATCGGAATTATCAAATTTCTTCGAAAATACATCCGTATACCCTTTTACGTTATACGCTCGAGTTGCTTACGTCGCATTATTCCTTTGTAACATATACAACACATATATATCTAAAAAGAGGTTAGATGATATTATTTTGTGAGAAAAAAAAATATATATATATATATATTTAATTTATAAATATATAAAATAAATATATATTCTTTTTTTTCTTATGCAAAGTATATATTATATAGTATAATATATTTATATACTACATAGATATATGTTTATATTAGAGTATATGAAAAAATATTATTATATTTTTAATTATATTATTTCTTATATATAATATATAAACTAATGTGTTAAGAAAATGATAAAAAATATTACCTGGAGTTTCGTAATTTGTAGCTGCGATCTCCTTTAGCGGAGGTCAAAATATAAACGGGACTTTCCTCGGGTCCACTGTCCTCTTGTTGCGATTGCGTCTGATGATCGCTACCCGCCAGGCTCCCATATTGAGGTGCATCCTCGCTTCGTCCCGATGCCGAAGACGAGCTCGAGGATAATGGCTTCTTCGTAGACGTACCGATTGGCAGTTGGCCCTCGGCACCATAACCGGCCACCACGCTCGCCGTCCTACGGGACAGCGAAGCTGATTTTTTTCTGCCATTCGCTCGTTTCCTATACCTATGAACGTAACTTCGAACTCTTAACAATCATCCATCGTTTGAAACGATTCGGATTGATTACAAGCCTCACTTATACAACACACATAAAGCGTATCTTTCTTTCTTTTTTTTCCAAACGACACAACACCATTATAAAAAAAAAAAAAAAAAAAAAAAAAAAAAAAAAAATGAAGATCATTCGGCGGATTTATTAAAAAAAATATTATGGAACACGACCAATTATCTTCCTTCCATTCTCCCTCTTTTCTTACTTCTTTTTTATTATTATTGCTATCCTTTTTTTCCTCTACTTTCGATTTTTTTCTCTTACTCTCTGCCTCTCTCTCTCTCTTTTTTTTTCTTTTTACTGTTTAATTATTACACTCGATGTACTTTCTTCAATCGTCGTAAAGGAAGTGCTTTTAACGAGCAACAACACCAATTGCCAATTTACTCCATCGATAATGGGGGAGAGAGTGGGTGACGGGGTGGATTAGTGGGGGGAGGGGAGCTATTATTGGTACACGTGCCACCGCAATCGAACGTGAGAATAACGCGCATTCGATGGGCGCGTTTGTAATACGAAGAGAAAGAAAAACCATTATATTCTTTTATATAAATCGATTCTGAGATTAATATTTTTTTTCCACCCTCCTATCTCTTCTTCCTCCTCTTCTTTTTCCTTTTCTTCTTTCCTTTCCCTCTCTTTTTTCTTTAAATACAAACTTTAAATTAGACGCCCGTTTTTTCAGGTTCTTCACAAATATAAAAATTCACTAACTAACTTGACTAACCTAAAAAAAAAAAAGAAAAGAAAAAAAAAAATCTACGGGAGATAATCGGACTAAATTTAGCCAATATTATCTTCTTCGTTGTTTATCATCGTTCTTTAATCTCGTTTATTTATCCGATATGAGACACCGACAAACGTTCACGTATTTTAAACCAATTCAAGGACATACTGGGCGAGCTGGAAGTTCTCGTTACAAAAATCGCGATTAATTTTTTTCGAGACATTATTACATTAATTTAATTTCTTTTCTTTTCTTTTCTTTTCTTTTCCTTTTCTTTTTCTTCGCAAAATTACCAGTTTGTAAAACTGCAAGTTTAACTAAAAAGATCTAAACAAAAAAAAAAAAAACAAAAAAAAGAGAAGAAGAAAAAGAGATTGATTTTTCAAAATTGCTTCAAAACTTTTGACCAATCCTGTACGAAGGCATGTACGTAAGTACACATGTACGTACGTACGTAATTTGGTCACAGCAAATTAATACATGTATATACATGTTGAAAGTATACGTGTACTGTTGGTTATATAATTATACCTATACACGCTAATATTGTGTTAATCATTAATTACAAGTATATATTCGTTAAATAATTTTTTCAAGGTGTAATTGATTGAAATGAAATTAAAAAAAAAAAAAAAAAAAAAAAAGAAAAAAAAATAAAAATAAAAATTGACAGAATGTTCCACAAAGGGAAATTAAAAATCAACGATTTCTTCTTTGTACTACAAAAAATATTCGACACGTACAAATTATGAAACGCTTTTTTTTCTCCTTTTTGCTCCTAACAAATGAGATATTCGATTAGCCTTTAATTTATAATCAAGTTATCTATAAAAACGTATACATACAACGACGAGAATTTGTACGTATTTATTCTTCAAAGAGAGAGAGAGAGAAAGAGAGAGAGAGAGAGAGAGAGAGAGAGAGAGAGAGAGAGAGAGAGAGAGAGAGAGAGAGAGAGAGAGAGAGAAAGCTGGTAGTTATTTTTTAGCTGTACTCTGTGTTTTATAATAAAATCTACTATTTAAACGAAACGTAGTAGAGGATATTTTAATCACTATTTGAGATATGTGTCGATCGCGACGATTCCAATTGGGAAATTCGGAAAATTGCTCAGATATATTATCAGAATTATGAGAGATGATATCGGAGGTAGGAAAAAAGAATATAAAAAAAAAAGAAATAATAATAAAGAAATCAATAAAAATAAAAAGAAGAAAAAGGAAAAAAAAAAGAGGAAGGAAGAGGAATGAAAAGGGAAGAAAAGATAAAAACAAAGGATATAAAAAATATGCGAATGCTACGCGAAATATGTTGTTGGAATACTCTCCTGACCAGAAAGTAGAATGAGAATGAATGAGTCAGTCAGTGACTGAGTGGAGTTGAGAGAGAGAGAGACAGAAAGAGATGTCGACATTGATTATATTTCTTGCGATGTGACGATCGCGCTAAAAGTTCACTCACGTTCATCAGGGACCTGGAACGGGAATTGATGAAAACTTGTTATCGAAGATTGGAAAAAGCGAAACATAACGAAGCGGATTCCATAGGTTATATGCGGAATTCGTATTCCTCGAGGAAGAGATTTCGTTTTATTCCGTTCCATTCCGTTCCATTCCGTTCCGTCCCATCCCGTTATGCATACCATTCTCCCCTTATTGAAAAGCGCGCGCATAATTTGAAATATCGAATTGTTATTACATAATATATATATATATATATATACATATATATATATGTGTGTGATCATCAGATTTTTATCGGTAATATTATTTATTTCTTTTTTTTTTCTTTTCCCTTTCTTCTCCTTTTTTGTTTTTCGTTTCTCTTTTATTTTTCTTTTCTTTTTCCTTTTTTATTATGAACTATGACATTAGCACACTTACGTATATTTATATATATCTTCTCAGTTTTATTTCTCATTTTATTCCCCTGAACCATTAATTGAACTTCACATCCGAAGCTTTTCATGTTTAAATATAAATTATGTTTATATATAATATTACTATAATATATGTATATATATATATATATATATATATATATATATATATACACATATACATATATATATATATATATATATATATATATATATATAACAATAATATTAATACTAATATTATACTGATACGGTATAATATATTTTTTTATATTGTACAATATTAATAATATAGTATTACAATGCTATAATCGTCTTCTATAGTTCTCTTTATAAAAAGGGAGCAAAAGTTAGGTTATATAAAGATTTTAATTATTATTTGATTATATAAAAATTTGTAAACGTTAAAAAAAAAAAAGGAAGGAGAAAAAGAAAAGGAAACAACATTTAATATTACGTTCGTCCATGAAGTGTTAAGAATGTTTTGCATAAATCTTCAAATATTTTGAGAATATAAGAAGTGAAAGAGAGAGAGAGAGAGAGAGAGAGAGAGAGAGAGAGAGAGAAAGAGAGAGATAAAAGAAACCGCATAGAGAACCGACATTTTGTTCGCTCGGACGAACGCGCGAAATTCGTATCAAAGATCCTTTTGAGAACGGGTAAGCGGAAGAACGGGACAGAAAGAACGTTTCCACGAAAGCGCGTGTCCCGTTTTCCATTGTAATCCTAAAATCCTCGAGTGAAAACAAACGGCATGGCGTGGCGCGGCATGGCAGCGGCTTATCGCCCTACTCCTACAACATATTTTGCATAATCTCGCGGTTATGGTAATCAGGCTTTTCAAGCTATCCGCCTGACCGTAATTATTCGTCAATTTTCTAATTTTTTCTCCGTAATTCCTTTTCCTCCTTCCTACATCTTTTCTCTTTTTTCTTTTCTTTCCTTTCTTTTTTTTTTTTCTTTTTAATCATCCTTTCGCCTTTATTTATTTATTTATTTTCTTTTTTTCATTGTCTCTCGAAAAAATATATTGCCTGATTTTAATAATTATATTATATCTAACCTGTGTCTAAATTTAATTATTATAAATTTTCTTATTAATAAATATTATAATATATATATATATATATATATATATATATATATTTTTAATATCTAATATCTTGATTATGAATATATCATGTTATGATATGTGAAGAATTAAAAAGAAAAGAAAAAAAAAAGAAAAAAAGAAGAAGAAAAAAGTTGGAAAAAACAAATTATACTGAGGAACTTTGAAAATTTTTAAATACGTAAGTGTATATATATATATATATATATATATATATATATATACACGTATGTGCATATAACAAAAGGTAAACATATAGATGATATTAAAACGAAGAGAAAAAAATTTCTAGTCTTTTTCTTTTTCTCGATGGAGGGAGAAAAATAATGTGGAGTTTCTTGCCCGAGGGTAAACGAGAGACCGGCAAAAAGAAAATAATGGAAAGATAAAAGGAAGGAAGATGGTTTAGGAGGAAGGATGCGATTCGAGGAAAAAATGGAAAGGGGTAGAAAAGAAAAGAAGAAAAAACAAAAAAGAAAAAAAAAGAAAAAAAAAGGAAGATGAAAAAAAATTGAAGAAGAAGGACGAAGGTAACAGAGGGACGACCTACGTAGAAAAGAAAATAATAAGGATAGAATTAAATGGAAAATTATGATAGAAAACGAGAAAGAAAGAGTGAGAGAGAGAGAGAGAGAGAAAGACGAATCCAATTTCGAGCGAAACTGTTTTCGATTTGGTGAAATGTAAGATGGTCCAAAAGTTCCTAGATTATTTTAAAAACCAATTAATCCTTCCTCGTAACGTTTTAGGTAAAACTTTCTCTCCTTTTTCTCTCTTTCTATCTTTCTCTCTTTCTCTCTCTCTTTCTCCCTTTCTCTTTTGTTCTTCTATCTTTTTCTTTCACCATATTGTAAAACTAGCTCGTAAAATAAAACAAGCTTAACTTGCAAGCTCGAAAAGTCACAAAAAAAGGTGTAATCGATTTTTATAAAAAAAAAAAAAAAAAAGAAAAAAGAAAATTAAGAACTTTACGATTCAACTAGGGACTTTAAAAATCTCATCCTTGTTCGTTCGTTCGTTTCTTTTTTTCTTTATGTCAACGAAAGAATATCTTTCGTTCCGTTTCGTCTCTTCTTTTTCTTACTTCATCGTTTCTTTTTTTTTCTCTTGTATCTTTTTTTCCTCTCTTTCTCCATTTCTCAATTTGGATGTAACTTGCCTGTCGGAGGTGTCGCGTTCAAGGTCGATCATGTCGTCAGATATGACAGAAACAAGATTTGTAGGAGGGGTGGTTTCGTTAGCAGAAACGGCAATCGTGACGGTGGAGGACGTGGTGATGGTGGTAACAGAGGCGGGCTCCGTTTGGCAAGGGTTGTCGTCATGCGGCTGACTGTTCTGCGTGGAGCCCCCCGGGGGCGGGGGTGGGCCGCCCCTAGGCCGGCATTTTGGAAAAAGTCGGTTTAAGTCCGCGTTCTCCAAGATCAGGCTTGTCATCGCCACGTAACGTTCATGTCCCTTAGGAGTATGTCCATTCTGGAAAATTAATAGAAAAGAAAAAAAAAAATAAACAACGATTAATAGAGACGACACAGGACAAATATAATTTATTTATACAATAATTATCTTTTTGACAAATAATAAATATAATTATAATATTTATTAATATCTTTTACGTAATATATTTATAGTATATTACCATTTAAAAGTATTCAATGAAAATGAGATTTATTTATCCGATTGATATTTGGCAAATAATTTCAAGATAATCGAGAAGATAATTTAATAGAAAAAAAGAAAGAAAGAAAGAAAAAAATATATGTAAATATATTTCAGATCACACTTTCTAAAGATAATTTAAAAAATTTTTGCGTAAATTTTTGTGTAAAACATTGCGTTTGCTTTTAATTTCTCCGATGGATATAAATCATTTAAAAACAAATAAATATATCTATGATCGATGAAAAAGACGAGAAATAAGGGATATGGGTCACTTCAAAAAATCTTTCTTTATATATATCCAAGTGAGAATGTATATAGATATACATTTTATTATTATTATTATTATCATTATTTTTAATTTCTTAATTAATATCCCGC
>NC_062189.1:16852786-16865286 GCF_912470025.1 Vespa velutina
AATAAATTTATAATCATATGATTAATCAATGATATTTGAATAATAAGAATATATTAAATATATACGATATCGGAACGAATAAATGTGATATGTAATGATATATCTATACATATATTTAATTAATTTAATATTATAAGAATCGATCTAATGAATCGATGAAAATTTAATAACGTCAATGAAATTTTACAATCCGTATATCTAGATAATTCACGAACGATATTATCGTTAAACTCGAGCATACTTTTAATCGGAGCCCGTAATATGAGGTAAGAAGAAGGGGGAGGCTGCTTTGAAAAAAAAAAAAAAAAAAGAAATTAAAAAAAAAAAAGAAAGAAAATCCCCAGAGAAAAGAGCAAGAGATCTAATGTTAGACGCTGTGTTTGATGATGTCACTTGACGAGAGCAATTAAGGGTATTATTACTAACATCGAAAGGTCCTCGTGTGTGTCGGGGTTCGTCGAGTGCCATTTCTTTCTGCATATCTTTACGAGAGGAAAGCAAAAGCCGAAGCAGAAGAAGAAAAAGAAAAAGAAAAAGAAGAAGAAGAAAAAGAGGAAGAAGAAGTAAGAAGTAAGAAGTAAGAAGTATAAGAAGGAAAAAAAGCAAAAAAGCAAAAGAAGAAGAAGAAGAAGAAGAAGAAGAAGGAAAGAAGAAGTGGAAATAAGATGGCGTTAGGCGTAAAAAAGAAAAGAGTGAGAGCGGTGGTAGCGGTTTAAAAGGAGTGACAAAAAATTCTTACATCGTTCGCTAATGAGACCGTACGCTAGTAGCCTTACCGGAGGATTATACCTACACCCTCTCCTCGGCATCTCCTAACCCTTCATAGTACTTGCCTCTTCTCGCACACGTTTCATTTGCGGCGAGCACGAAAGCGAGTACTTCATACGTTGGCCCACCTTCAAAGAAGCTAAAGTGTAAGAAAGAGATAGATAGATAGATGGATGGATGGATAGATAGAGAAAGAGAGAGAGAGAGAGAGAGAGAGAGAGAGAGAGAGAGAGAGAGAGAGAGAGTGAGAGAAAGAAAGAAAGAGAGTAGTATAGCCTGAGCATATAAGTGAAAGTTGGGTAGGTGAGGGACTACCATCGTCCATTTCTCTTTTGTCAACGGCTACATATACTTGAGTGTATCAGTGTTGGCAATGGTGGTGGTAGTCGAGAAGGGTGGAAACAGTCAGACAGTAATCCACTTGAAGCTGCAGGTGACTTCTGCTCTTCTGAGTTCTCTCGTTCGTGTTCCTAGTAGGTAGGCACCATTACTCTCTCTCTTTCTCTCTCTCTTCCTTTCTTTCTCACTTAGTCTCATACTCAACCGTTCGTATTCTCCATATATTCATCTCTCTTCTTCTTTCTCTTTCTCTCTCTCTCTCTCTATCTCTTTCTCTTTATCTATGTCTCCCTCATTCACTTGCTCACTCTTACCCACAGTTAGATATGTGAGTTTATTCGACACGCGGGATAGCGAACATTTCTTCTCTCTCTTTTTCTTTCTCTCTCCCTCGTGGAATGTTTACTCGTTCATCCCCGTTCTCTAACTTTCTCTCTCTCTCTCTCTCTCTCTCTCTCTCTCTCTCTCTCTCTCTCTCTCTCTCTCTCTCTCTCTATCTCTATTCCCTCTATGTCTGTTTCCTTAACTGATCCCGGAACCCACCAAGGGAGCATAGTTAATTGCCGGATGATAATAACTATTATCATTCTCTATGTATGACCGATTATATTTAACGTTTAAGTATACATTTATTATATTTGTCATATATATGTATATATGTATATGTATGTAAAAGTATATAAAGATTTATAAATATTTTTAAACAATGAACAGTGAAATGAGTAAAAAGAGTCATAAAAAATATATATATATATACGCGCATGCATATATAAATTTATATATACATATGTACTCGATCAAGGTTTCCTTTTTATTACTTTCACTATCATTGATTATTACAAATATTTATAAATCGTTTATCTTTATATACTTTTATAGGGAGACAATCGTATCATGCGAATAGAGAGAAATTCGATATTTGCACTTCCTCGATTAGTCGTTTAACAGCATTTCGAAAGAGCAACGTCATTCACAATTGATTTTACAAAACGAGTACACAATGCTTTTAAGCATTGATTTTATTCGTTAGCATTTACGAAACTGAACGTGCAACAACAACCAACGTGGCTTTTGGAGGTCGTTTCGTTCGTTCTTTTTTCTTCCTTTTCTTCTTTCTTTTCTTTTTTTTTTTTCTTTTTTTTTTCGTAAACGCTAAAACATATTACTGTCGATTAAATTAAAATTCTTTAATATAAATATTACTTTCTATTTTATGAGTCGGAATAGGGTTTTCCTTGTTTTTTTTTTTTCTTTCTTTCTTTAATAATTCGCTCCACCAAATAGATCAATTTTTATTTTTCGACAAAGATTATGATGTTTCGTCGACGGATATTTTCAATTTTTTTGTTACATTCGTATCTCTTTTGTGTTTTAGATTATATATATATATATATATATATATATATATATATATTTTTTTTTATTTTGCTCTTTGTTTTATATATATATATATATATATATATATATATATATATATATATATCTATAGACATATCACTTTCGAAGAATATATGCAAAGAGAGACAGACAGACAGACAGACAGAGAGAGAGAGAGAGAGAGAGAGAGAGAGAGAGAGAGAGAGAAAGAGAGAAAAAAATCGTCAATGACGATGTCGATATCGCGAAGCTTACACGCGAACGAATTCAAATACGCGAAAACGCTTTCTCTCTCTCTCTCTCTCGACACTCTATCACCCCTTTTTTTATTACTTCTTTTTTTTATTTTTTTTTTTTTTTTTATTTTTTTTTTTATACATAAACGCTTTTGCGCCTCGACAATTTTGATGTACGCGCGAAAAATCCAGAAACAGTGAACAGCCTCGACAATTTATATACGTTTCTAGAGATTTTTCATGCGATATAACCCTTTCCCCCTCTCCCATTCTACCTGCCCCGATGAACGACGACGAGAAAAACGATTCGAATCACGTGTTGTAGTATTTAGTTATTTATATAATGGCGATTAATTTAAAAAAAAAAAAAAAAAAAAAAAAAAAAAAAAAAAAAAGAAAAAAAAACAAGAAATAAACCGACCATAAATCTACGGTAAGCTTTTAAAAATCATCCACGATATGATATCGTTCGAGCATATTATACGTACAAGTATAATATGTATGTACGTATATATATATATATATATATATATATATATATATATATATATATGTATGTATGTATGTATGTATTTAGGTATGTATTATGTATATCTATTATCTGTCTTCTATCGAAGAAACGAATTTTCATTAAAATATCGATGGGATAATCTTCTATATGTTAAAATAAATAATTAAATATCTCAGCGCGAGAGATGCTATGAGAATAAATGTGGATTAACGTTAAAAAGATTTATTATTTATATATGTTAGTATTGATGAGTATTTTATTATATTTATGTTCAAATAAATCATTATAATGTTTTGTAATATTTAATATAAATACGGTATATATATATATATGTGTGTGTATATATATATATGTATATAAAATATATGTTTATTATACTATACCATTGGGTTGATCAATACAAAAGTATATGATAATGTAATAATCAAATATATATATACATACACTAATTTTCTGATTTTTGAACTTGTAATATGTTTTAATACAAATTCTCCCATTAATTATTAGCCAAATCAGTATTATATATAATAGATTAATATATTTTCTATTAATTTTCAAGTTAATTTTCTACTAAATTTTCAATATTAATAATTTTCGCAATTCTCATCGACATAATACATATATCCAATAGAAAGTATAAAAAAGAAAAGAATGTGGGAATTATTCATAAAAAAAAAAAAAAAAAAAAAAAAAAAAAAGAGAAGAGAAGAAAAAATCTAGAATTCATATAAAATGCATTAAGAGGAAAAAACAAAAAAGAAAAAAAGAAGAAGAAATATTTTTAGATAGATTAGAAATCGTGCCCGCTATAAACCGTAGTGCACGTAGAAAAAAGGATTTTATCGCTGGTCTTAAAAAAAGGAAGAAGAATAGAAAAAAAGTAATATGGAAAAAGAAATTCCTTTTACCTTTCTCCCATACATCCAATTTTATCCTATTAATCTGCATTAAAAAAAATAAAAAAATAAAAAAATGAAAAAAAGATAATAAAAATAAAAAAGAAATAAAAGTCGTCCGATCGAATGGACCTCTTCCGTTTCTGCTTGTTTCGAGGTCACTTCGACCGATAAAATTTTTTTCTCCCTTTTTGTTCAGGGGAAAGTGCCCTCAAACATACGTTTATGGTTACACACACACATATACACACACACATATACACACACACATATACACACACACAACACAGTAAATATAGTAAACGCGATAGAGGAGATTTTGGGAATAAAAGGGGGTGCTTGAGTCACTTGATGACGCGTACGAATTTTCTACCCCTCTCTCTCTCTCTCTCTCTCTCTCTCTCTCATTCTCTATCTATCATTATTTCTCATTCGTATGCCGTGTGACTCACTTCTAAATTACGAGCAGTTCGTCCAGCCGTAGATTCATTATCGTATTATGGTACCCTTCAATAAATAGATCAGAGGGGAGAAATTGGAGATACTACATTCGATCTGTTCGCTCTGCGGAAGCACGTATCTTCTGTCAAGGTGATGGCAACGTTTCAACGATCAACTGAAAGACACGAGAGAAAGAGATATATATATATAGAGAGAGAGAGACAGAACGAAAAAGATCAGATAGATCTATGAGACGATTAAAACACAACATCCTCTTATTTCATATATCCCTGAAACTTGAATATATCGAACGACATTTGATAACATTCGATATCTATGTCATGTCTACGTATATATTTATTTATTTATTTGTATATATAGAGAAACAAGGAAATGTGGATCAAATGGTTTTAGGCGAGGATTAATTAATCCATTCGATCAAGTTTAATATTTAACGATTAGAACATTTAATTAAGAGAATTATTACACGTGTTAATTCTGGTTCTAACAATGCACAGAATCATCGTTGAAACTCCTTGTTTTGTTCTAACTATGACGACGACAACGACCACGATCATTTATTTCATCCGCTGAAAGGGATTCACATATGTCTAAGCGTAGAAACTACATATTCGGTTTATTATAACGGAGCGTGAAGTTTCAAAGTCATTATAACCAATCTATTAATTAATCTCATTGCGAGATAATTTTAATCTGATTTTTTTCTTTCTTCCTTCCGTTTTTTTTTTTTTTTCCTATCAAAGTACGAGTTTATCAACTTTGTAAAATTAAATATTAGTGAGACACAAGAAAAGAAATAGAAAGAGAGAAATATATATATATATACCAACGATCGATTTTTAAAAAAATCAATTAAAAACTTTCGACTCCACCCAAGTATATAGGGTGTATATATTACACAATATATCATACGTTTAACGAAGAGAGAATTGTAAGATCGTTAAACTCTCGTTAGTTAATAGGGTAGAATGGGGTAAGTGAGGGGAAGGGTGGATAGCGGAGAGGATCGATGAGAGACTATTTATTTATTATTAACGTCTGTACGTATTTATGTATGTACGTATGTACGAATGATCATTATCATCGTCCTATCATCCCCTATAATATGTCATTCTTCCATCTCCATCCTTCGTCTACACAAAAAAAAAAAAAAAAAAAAAAAAAAGAGAAAAAAATGAAAAAAAAAAAGGAGAGAGGAAAAGAGAGGAAGACAGATAGAAAGAGAGGTCGTTTAGAAGTAACGACTCTTTGAGTGAGTAAAGGGCCATCGCTAGGCGTCACGTTGAAATATAATGGACACGCGAATAATTAAAAGTGCACGAGGGCCTTTATTCCGCATTAATGAAAGGAAAATTGCTATGATCTTAGAGTGAGGAAAAAAAGAAAGAAAGAAAAAGGAAGAAGAGGAAAAGAAAGAAAGAAGGAAGGAAAAAAAAAAAGAAATAGAAGGAGGAAGGAGAGGAAAAAGAAATAAAAAAGGGATGAAAGAAAACAACGCGAAAGGGGAAAAAAGAGGAAATGGGCTGGGAGGGAAGGGAATGGGAAAGAATATATATACGAGCTCGGTTTGGGCTCAGGTCTCTGGTAAGAAAAAGGTCTTTCATTTCCAGGGCGCTCACTCGAGGCCAATTTAATTCTTCGGAAAGGCCAGACGGGGGATGATCAAGTGCGAGTACGCGTCTCCTTCACAACTAGTTCCAACCCTCCTCCACCACCACCTCTCCCTCCCTCCATTCCCGTTTTTATACGCTCGGTTTATAACGCCGGACAGCAATATTTTCTTCCCCTAGAATGAAACGTTATACGAGCAACACCATGTCCCTCATATACGAATGAATGGCCGATTTTATAATTTAGGTTATAATAACTGGATGCTACTAGTTATATAGATCGTACCTGAGGAAATCTCGCTTCTTTATGACTATCATGATTTTGCATATTAACATTTTTTAATTAACATTTACATTGGCTAATATGTAATACGTCTTTATCTGTGTCTATGTTTCTTTCTCTCTTTCTCTCTGTGTGTGTGTGTGTGTGTGTGTGTGTATATATATATTCGTGTTTCTTCGTGTGCGTCCTCGAATTTTATGACATTTTATTAACGACGGTTTTAACATTAATTAGTTTGAAAAGAGAATACAAAATTTGTAATTGAATAGTTTTATTTCGTCCTAATAAGTATGAGAACTATTTAAAATTTGCTATTGTTTGACGTTGATAAAATTAAATGAAAATTTGAAATTTTTCATTTTCTTTTTTCCCTCTTTTCTTCTTTCCTTTTTCTTTTTATTTCTTTCTTTTTTTTTTTTTTTTTTTTTTTTTCATTTCAACATTAAATAATTTCACGATGGAAAATTTGGAATTTAAAGTTGTAACGTTGTCGAATGATTAAACAAAAATAAAGGAAATTATAATTAAAAGTTCTAACGTATAATAAGTTTTCAATGAGAATATGGAAAATTTACAATTGATAATATTTTATATCAGTTATTAATTTAATAAAGAAAATTAAAAATTTTTATTTATTTTTAACATTTGGATAAATTTAAATGATAAGATAAAAAATATTTTTTTCCAATGAATAAATTAATCAATGAAAATTAACGATGTCGAATGAAACATAGCAACGTTATTATAATTGAATAAAAATTAACGATTTTATAATCAAGGATTGTAATACGATTAAGTCGAATTAAAATTAACTATTCGTATAATTAATAATTGACAACATTAATAATTTCAATAAAAAAAAAAAAAAAAAAAAAAAAAAAAAAAAAAAAAAAAAAAAAAAAAAAAATTAAACGCATAATTAATATAAGAACTATGTTAACAATATGTTTTAATTTGAAATGAATTTAGAAAAATGTGTAATAAAAAGTTATAATTTCTTGATTTTTCTTTTTCTCTTTGATAATTTTACATTCGTTTAATATATGCGTATTACGTATACATATACACACATACACACATACATGCACATATATATGTGTACTCTTTGTGTCTCTTTGCTCTCTCTCGCTCGCTCTCTCTCTCTCTCTCTCTCTCTCTCTGTCTTTCGTTTTGATCGACTTCTTTGATTCATCCCTCGAGCATTAACAACGTCTGACACTTCTGATGATTGAAGAAGAATTTTACTTTGAAAACTCATTGGAGTATGAAGGGAGTACTCAACGGTTTTGAATTATACCATCACTTTCCGAGGATTCTACGATGTTATTTAACGAAACGCGTTCGAGGAAGTACTTAACGGACTTTGAATTCGCATAACCGGGTAACTTTAACGAGTTTATTACGTGTACTCGAGGAAAATACCAGCCGTTAAATTGTATTCGCTTACGCTCATGAAAGATGGTCTATTAAACGACCTCGAATGAGAAAGTTAGTGATAAAGAATGGACAATGTTATGGATATCATGTACTATGAATTGCAAGAGAGAGAGAGAGAGAGAGGGAGAGAGAGAGAGAGAGAGAAGATCTAGATTACGATCGTAAATAAAAAGAACACCTGATGTCATCATCTTCTTTTTTTTTAGCACGCTTATTCTCTGTTTCTAAAAACAAAAAACAAAAAAAAAAAAGAAAAAAAAGAAAAAAAAAAGACCAGAAAATTATTATTTTCTTTAATGTAATTGAGCAAGTGATTATGAAAGTGGTCTAAGTGGAGAAATTAAAAAAGAAAAAGAAAAAGAAATAGAAAAATGAAAATTAGTTTATCATGCAATTAATACGACAATATTTTCTAAGAAGTTCATGGAAAAAAAATTTTTTTTTAAGTAATCGTTTATTACAAGCAACGATGATCTCGTTTTGCAATCAATAAAATTCAAATTATTTGTATTTCGATGATGATCCTGATCATCAATTTGTCACACGAGAAAATTTTTCATTTTGTGAAATAAGTAAGTACTATAATAATATCATATAGTATGGCAATTTGAAAAAAATATTATTATATCATCGTAATAGTAATAATAATGATTCAGAGTTAATTTCTTTATGTTTTATAGTATATTTAAAATCTTGCGATTTAAATAAAAGTCAAGTAATACTTTAAAGAAATGAAAATTAAAAAGAGTGTTAAAATGTTATTTATTATTTCTCAATGATCAAAAATTCATTTTAAGGATTATTGAATAATTTCCTTTTACCTTTCCTCTTCCTTTTCTTTCTTACATATCTTCTTTCGAGTTTTTCATTAATTATAAAAATGGTTTTAAAAAAATGGTTAAAAGTCATTTTGCATGCATACGTACAGGAAACAAGAATATTTTGTCTCGTACGATATTCTCAGAATTTTTTAATTACAAAACAAAAAAAAAAAAAAAAAAAAAAAAAAAAAAAAACAGAAAGAAAAAAATATTATTTCCCCAGAATAAACATTTAAAAAAGTAAACTGAATAAAAAGGAAAAAATAAAAAAGAAAAAAGAAAAAGCAATAATAAATAAAAAAATAAAAAATAAAGAATTAGAAGGAAAGTAAATAAAAACATAAAAATGAAAAAGAACCAGAAAAGAAAGAAAAACTAACGGAGAAAGTTACGGAGATAGAATAAAGAATTCAAAATGATTGTTATAAAGATGAACGATTCGTAACAATTCGTGCTTGCAAAGCTGGAAAGCTTCGTGACTCTTGCAAAGCAGTGATTTGATGTAATTTCAAAGCGAACGCACGGGCGCGCGCAACGGGCTTGCTCGTCATGTATGTACATATACACGGGCGTGTGAGCGCGCGAACGCACATACATACATATACACATACACACACGTCGTTTCTCGCGAATGGCAGGTAATTTAGAAGAAAGGGAATTTAACCGAGCGAAAATCGTGTTTCGTAATCTAATAAACCGCTAAAGCTTTTGATCGGATACGCGTTCAAGTTTTTTGATAGCTGAATTAAAAACTCCATTCAACTTTTTCTAATTTATTTATATAAAGATATATATATATATATGTATATATTTATATATTTTCTTTTTCTTTAATAGGGAAAAATATTTCTTTACGTTCAAAATAAAAAATAAATAAAATGTATATTAACAAATTAGAAATTAAAATTGAAAATTGACAAATACTTGTTTGTATTTAACATTTAAATTAAACATTTAAAGTTATACATACATACACATATATATATATATATATATATACATTATGTATGTGTAATATATTTATACCGGTAAATTGCAACTTAGTTTTTCTTTTTTATTTTATTTTTTTTTCTTTCTTTTTTTTTTATATCTACAAAAATATTATCATTTAAATACAAATAAAATAAATATATATATATATATATATTTTTTTTTTTTAAATTAAAAGAATTCTTTAATATCTTTTTCCTTTTCATCCACTTTAAGATAATAAATGAAACGTAAAAATGAACCAAAAAAGAAAAAAAAAAAAGGAAGATATACCTCTCCTTCCCCTTCATCTCAACCTTCCCCAACCCAGTCCAGCCATAAGCCGTCACGCAATGTTTACATTTTTACTTCTATCTTCTCCCCGTTAAAGAAAGATTATTTTCAGCTAGTTGATAGGGGTGTATGCCGTTGGGTGTAGGTTGGCAAGAAGCTAAGCGAGCGTGAGAAAATTACACGGAGCTCTCCTCCACCTCTCTCCCTCCTTGCGTGCCCCCGACATAAACGGATGGATATTCGAAGCATACACTCTCAACCAAGAAAATAGACAAGTAGTAGTAGTAGTAGCATGTTATAATATATTCTTCGTATAGAGCGAGAGAGAGAGAGAGAGAGAGAGAGAGAGAGAGAGAGAAGCTAGTTTTGATACAAGTAGAGTTGATCGAGTCAATATGGCGTACGAGATGTCGACTTTCTTCCGTCCATTTTCTTTTCTCTTGCGGAACGAACGACAAACAACGATAAACGATAAAAAAGAAACAAAAAAAAACAAAAACAAAAACAAAAAAAAAACAAAAAAACAGAATAAAGAAAGGAAAACAAAAAAAAGAATGAAACAAAGAAGATGGTTAGAATGAAAGTATTCAGGAAAAAATAATTTTTTGCGTCGTCGGTCCGAAAAAGAACGAACAAGAGAATGCTGATAAGAAGATTTCTCTCTCTTTCTCTCCTTTTCTCTAAAAGATTCAATGAACATCAGCGAGGAATAAGGAAACTCATTTAACCTAAGAAAAAAGATGGGTGGGAAGAAAACTGGGGTGGTGGGTGGATGGGTGGATGGGTGGATAGTGGGAGTGAGATGCTAGAAAGTTGGCCAAGAGGAAAAGGTAGAAGAAATTTATCTTGGTCCTGCTGAAGCTAAAGACTTTACAAATTCTCATGTTCCTGCTGACACGTAAATGTGTGTACGTGTATGTATATGCGTGTGTGTATGTATATATATATATGTGTGTGTGTGTGTGTGTATGAGAAAGAGAGAGAGAGAGAGAGAAGGTGTTGGTTCGAATAGCTTGCAAGTTGTAAATGATTTAAGATACACGAGAGCTGACTACTGGCTTACCTGCCGCTTATTTTACCCTTCTTCTACATCTTCCTTCTCTAACACCCCTCCTCCTCCTCCTTCTCCTCTTTGCCCTCGGTACCCTTTCGTCTTCTTCCTCCCCCTTCCTCACCCCCATCCCCCTTCATTCTCCTTTTTACCCCGGTGAAACGTTAACACCGTTTTTACACGGTCGAGCGCGCTTAAGCGAAAAAAAAAAGAAAATAGAAAGTAAGAAAGAAAAAAAAAAGAGAGAGAGAGAGAGAGAAAAAAAGTAGCGTTCGAAGGCCCGCAAGCGAGGATGAAAATCCTTAGAAAAAACCGTCGCGAAGGAGGGCGGGGAGGAAGAGATTGGGTTGGTTAGACGGGATGGGCACGTTTTAAAAAAGAAAGGACCTATAAATTTACGAGGGTAACTTCGCGAAAGCTATCGCACCTTCGAAGTTCACTTTTGTACAGGTATAAGATATATATATATATATATATATATATATATATATATATATATATATATAAAATTCGTGAAGAAATAAATCACGTTCCTTATAATGTTAGGAAAGATATTTTTTTAAGATATTTTAAGATATCTTTCGTACATACGTCGTGTAATAAAAATAATAATGATGATGATGATAATGATGATATTGCAACAATGATAAATATAATATATAAATATAATGACAATAGTAATTAAAGATGCTAATAATAATAAATAGGAACAAAAAAAAAATACTAATAATTCATGTATAATAAAAATATAAATGAAATATTTTTTATGTTAAAAGGAATTTTTTTTCTTTTCTCGTCGGTTTAATGGAAAAAAGAAAAATCCCGCTTCATCGATCCTCCCGTTGCTTTGCGTTACTTTCCTTTTATATTTAAACATCTATATTTGTATCGTTGTACAATATAGTACGTAATCCCTGTTACCTCCAATGTAGATATAATATCCGTACTTATCCAGGATTTATACTCAAACATGTATTTTATATACATACACACACTATATAAATATATATTTATTTATTTATTTATTTATTTATTATATATATATACATATATATATATATATATATATATATATATATACTATTTCAGTATGTGTAAAAATAGATAAATACGAATAAAGGCGTATTGAATTTTGTATTGACTTTCAATGAAAATTTTTCCAATTTTCCTTTTCATTAAAATACGCGTGTCATTTTCATTGAATATCGCGAGACAAATGCCGAGTTTTTCAACGAAATGAACTAGTCCATCCGTATCATATACATAATATATATATATATATACATAATATATATATATATACATCATATATATATATATATTAGGTATATATTACGTCGACGTATATCGGGCCAGTGACCTGTCATTAACAAACGACTTTGGAAATAATTCGATTAAATCGTGTGCGTAAATTCAGCGAGCACGCATCAAGCTCCAGAGACCAAT
>NC_062189.1:16870286-16875286 GCF_912470025.1 Vespa velutina
AAACTTTGTTTTACGTGAAGCTCGCGAGAAAAATATTCGACAGAATCGATTGAGGGTAGGGGATCTCTACTCGCAACAAGTGATGACGGATTTATATTTTTGAAGCCCTATATTTTTCTGTGATATATATATATATATATATGACACACACACAAACATACACATACACATATGTGTATGTGCGTACGTATGTCCGTCTATGTCTGTCTGCCTGTTGTATGTGTATGTATGTATGTATGTATGTGTATATTGATATATAGCGCGAATATACCCAAATTTGTTTTCCAATTTGTTATTTTATTCTTTTTATTTCATTTATTTTTTTATTATTTTTTTTCTTTTGCAATTATTTTTTTTTTCTCCTCCAAATCTCAATCACATTTAAACACGCCGTATTTATTAATGCACGAAAAGTTGCCGCTAGTACGAAGAAATTTTATCGACAATAATATTCATATAAAAATTCTTCGTTGAGCATAAACTTTGAAAAGAAGGAAAAAAAGAGAGAGAGAGAGAGAGAGAGAGAGAGAGAGAGAGAGAGCGGGAGAGAGAGAGAAAGAACAAGAAATTAGTGAATTTAAACAAGATAAACAATAGGAAGAAAAATAAATAAGTAAATAAATAAATAAATAAATAAAAAGAATTCTCATCACCATTTCGTATTCTCGCATCGACGAAAAACAATGGCCGGAAATGTAGAACTATGTACATTTTTAATTACAGGTCCACTCATTAATCCGTCGTCGTAATCATCGTCGTCCGTCGTTGTCGCCGTCGTTGTCGTTATCGTCGTCCTTCGCACTCGACGTTGGAAAAACTTACCGAGAGAATCCGAAACACCTTTTTTTATTTGCTCGGGATCGTAAAAGTACGATACGCCCGCGTTTCATTTCGTTAGCTCGTTCATTTGTATGCTCCTACGATATATATTGTCCCAGGACAAATATTTTTGCTCTGACGACCTTTTCAACCGACGAATGAGAAGAAAAAGAAAGAAAGAGAGAGAGAGAGAGAGAGTGAGAGAGAAAAGACTATAACAAAAGAAATATAGCCGATGAGACATTATTGCATGTCTTTAGTATAATAAATGAAATAAATGTCCATAGTATAATCACGTAACTCGTTAAAAACAAATTTTTATTCGTGTCTTTGATATGAGAGAGACAGAGAAAAAGATAAATAGAGAGAGAGAGAGAGAGAGAGAGAGAGAGAAGCAATCCCGATCATATCTACATATCCACAACTTTAAACACACGTACAACGTTATGATGATTTTAATTAGAATTTATTTATTGGAAATAAAAAAAAAAAAAAAAGAAAAAGGAAAAAAAAAGAAAGGAAAGAAATAAATGAAAAAAAAGGATTTAAAAAATTCTGTTTTTCTCGTGTATATATATATATATATATATTCGTCGCGTTTAGTATGTATGTCAAGACAATAAGTCGCATAACTCAGGATCAGCCAGTACTTACATTTGAAAAGTATGCAATGATGCGATCGTAAAAAATCATAGCGATGTAAAAGAGGATCGTTGAAACATTCTAAACAAAAAATTCCTAAATAATGACCATTAAAAAGTATTTCTCATTAAAGTCTCAACTTTTTGCTTCCCTATTTGGCTTCCGTTTTTCTATAACGTTCCAAACAAAATTATTAAAAAAGAAAAAAAAAAAAAAAAAAAAAAAAAAAAAAAAAAAATAGAAAACGAAAGAAAAGAAGGAAGAAAAAAGGAATATAATAATAATAATAATAATAATAATAATAATAATAATAATAATAATAATAATAATAATAATAATAATAATAATAATAAAAATAATAATAAAAATAATAATAATAAAATGTATGTATGTATATAAGGAAAGATAAGAGAAAAAATATGAATTAAGATAGGAGAGAAGAAAATAATTCATAATTTTTTAAACATTCCGCAACCCTTTCTCTCCCCCCTCTTTCTCTCTCTTATTTTGACAAGAGAATAAAAGAAAATAAAAATCCAGACGAAATTAAAAAAGATAAATAAATAAATAAATAAATAAACAAATAAATAAATAAATAAATAAAAAGACTATATGAAAGGGAGAAGGAAAGAAAGAAACAAAAAAAAGATAAAAGAGAAAAAGTAAATCGTATAAAAAATACATCCGAAGATACATATGTATCACTGAACTTTCCCTTTAATTTTGTAACCTTTTAGACATCACTTTCTCTCTCTCTCTCTCTCTCTCTCTCTCTCTCTCTCTCTCTCTCTCTCTCTCTCTCTCTCTCTCTCAATTCGTCAATTTTGTCTACAAGAGAATAAGCACGCGAGACAAAAAGAGAGTCGATGAGAGAGAGAAGATTATCAAACGTTTGTCGGGTATGAACAAGGTATCTCCTGTTCATACTCTCCTCTTAACCTCCAAATGCATCCACTGTATCTCTTTGCCTGTATTCTCCATCTCTCTCTCTCACTCTCACTATGAGTAACTTCACGTCAAGGACTCGTGATGCGCGTCATAATGTACGGTGCGTCGCGTGCTCCTCGCGTAAAATCGTAAAGCATATCACACGTCACGCGACGACGATGATGACGACGACGACGACGACGACGACGACGACGATAAAAGACGACAACGACGAAAGACGAAGGCGAAAATTACGAGAGAAACGACATAACAAATATAATATAAAGCTGAGAAATGTGAAGTCTCAAGAGATGCCGTTAAGTGACTCAAGAGTTAAAAAGAAACTAAGAATGTTAGTAATAAAGTGAAAATAGTATGAAATATTTTATTGCGATATTTTACTAAACCGTTTAATATATATATATATTTAATTATTTATTTATTTATTTATATACCTATGATAATATTAGATAATACTATTGTATTCGTCAATAATTATCAACGTGTAGATATTTTCATGAATGAATAAAAAAGGAAAAAAATATTACGACCACAAAAACACCTGAAATTTATATATTACCAAAATTTTAATACATTAATTAAAGTTATTTTTGTGCGTATTGATCAATAATGTAGCAGTAATCGTTTAATATAATTAATATAAAAATCGTCAATACACAAAAAAAAAGGAGAAACAAAAGAATAATAAGAAGAAAAAAAAAGAGAAATATTAATTCTATTACTCGTTTAAAAATATACATAAGATAATACAAATATCGATATTACTAATTAGCCGATCGACGTTATTAATAGGTTATGTATGTACGTCTCGACGAAAGAAAAAAAAATGGCGGTCGACTTAAAACATGGTCGATGCAAAAAGGAAGAAAGAAAGAAAGAAAGAAAGAAAGAAAGAAAGAAAGAATGAAGGAGCAAAAAAAAATACACTCGTAAATATAGGTTAAAGAAGGAGGTCGGGGTCAAGCGGATGCTAAAATCCTTTGGCCGTCTTCGTTGCACGCGCTTTGATACCATTCTCCCCTTCCATCTCCTCCACCTCCACCTCCATCTCCTACACCTCCATCTCCACCTCCACCTCCACCTTCTTCTATTTCTCCACCCTTTTCATCCACCCCATTTCACGCTCGCGCGGGCGCGCTCATCGTACTCGTCTCTGGTTTCGTCTCGGTTTTCCTATTTCGCGTTAAAGAAAAAGACGAAGAGAGGAAACGAAAAAGGTAAGGCGCGTTCTATGTTTTTGATACTCTCACGTATTTCAACATGTTCCCGCGAGAATCGCATTACGTTCCCGTGATTGTTTCACCGATATCAAATATATTTCCTTTTCTTTACTCACTTCAATTTACAAAATTAATTATGAAAGTTAGAGAGAAAGAGAGAAAGAGAGATAGATAGAGATAGAGAGAGAGAGAGAGAGAGAGAGAGAGAGAGAGAGGAGAGAAGAAAAGAGAGAGATATAGAAGAAATAAATTTTCTTATGGATATTTCATTAATAAATTTAATAATCTATTTTCTTTACCAATGAGTTTAAATTAATTATTCCATTAGAATTAAGAATAATAAATAACAAATGTTGACGTATTACGCCCATCAATGATATGTTATTTTCGTATTATTGGAGTTTTTATTTTATATAACAAACACGAGGAATGTTCATTCCAAAGGAAATACAAAATGGCCGACCGCTTGATTCTCTTCTCTAGTTATTTACTCCGTAAAAAAAAAGAAAGAAAGAAAAAAAAACTGTACCAGAGCCCTACTAGTTATTTACTGTAACTATTCACTTACTCACTCAATCATTCACTCCCTCACTCGTTAACTCACTCACTCACTCATTTACTCGTTCATTCGATACGTCATACAATTTTTTCACCGTAACCAATGGATGTAATATAACACCTAGAAACTACTCGTAACTTTCGCGTTAATCCAAAAACGCATACATACATATATACATATATATATATATATATATGTACATACACACACGCATACACATATATACACGTATATAAATGTATGTAATCTCGAAATCGCTGACTAAAACGGCCATCATTTGCAAAGGAGAATACGTATAGTGGTCATGGAGGAGGCTATCATAAAGAGCTTTAACGTCGAACATCGTACGAGATTTACCAATCTATTATCTACTCCTACCGTTTGTGAAAATGGATCTTCGGTTAACGATAAACGCAATACACGTTTGATCATTCACCGTCGTACCAATGAGGAGGAGAACTCCATTTTCTATGCGATACTACGATGTTATTCCGAAAGGTACAGGGTAATCAATAACAGTCGTTATTAAAAGGCACTTTGCAACCTTTTTTCACCCATTTTTTTTTCGCTTGCCCGATTTTTACCCACATATACATATATATATATACATATATACATTTTACATATAAACACACATATATATATATATATAGACATGACTCGCACAGGTGTGTGTGTGTGTGTATATATATACATATATATATATATATATGTATTTCCCGTAAAAAGTATTAAAGGAGGAATATTCTCTAGAATGAATCGGATCGATCGCAAGTAACCCATAGCAGTGGTCCTCAAACTTTTTCTTTCGA